>NW_008703942.1:116092-141996 GCF_000326865.2 Helobdella robusta
TATCTGACTGAACTTGTGATGATAGTGGGGATTGGCTGTTCGTGTTAACTGACGGAAATGGCGAATTGAATAACTGATCAACATCGAACAAATCAGAGGAGAAAGAAAGAGAAGAAATATCTCCTGATTCAGTCTTCCTCTTTCTTCCTCTTCTTTTGCTTGTTGTCTCTATCATATTAGGGGACATCTCTAATCTGTCGAACGCTGTGTTGTTCTTGGGATGCTGTTTTTGACGTGTGGATGTTTTTAGTTGTTTTGGATACTGGGAAGGTGGAATATCAAAATCATCCGACTCGTATATATCTGACAACAAATCTGATATATTGGCGGCACACAATATGTCTCTATGTTCGCTGCTTTTTGATTGACTAACCGATTTATTCGTTTTCATTTCTTTAGTTTTGCCATTGTCAGATAAAGTTCGTTTCTTTGGTGTTTCACTCATTTTACTTTGAGATGTATCATAAAGATTATGTTCTATATGTACTGACTTCTTCGTTCTACTACACCTCAACGAATGCGAATTTGAAGTAAGCAATCTCGACAGCGTCATATTTTGAAACGGCACTTTGTTCTCAAATCCGGAGTGACGGCTTGCCAAACAAGTTTGAGACATCGGCGCAACGTCAGTCTCACGCTCATTGTGTTTTAATTTCAGCAGGGCAAAATAATTTTTTTGGTTTTTATACAAACATAGATCCAAAAAGTCCAGTCTATTGACCGAATTTAATTTATCGTCGATTCCCTGCTCGAAAAGCAACGGATCTGCGAAGAGTTGTGAAGTTGTTTGCGTCTGTATTGAACAATTTTCAGTTTGTGATGATGCATCTGATGTCGTGTTACAGTGCATGTAAACATTAGTGCAGCCATCTAACTTGTCAGCATCATTAGTTTCTTCACGCCTATCATAATTGTTATAGTAGTTGTTGTTTATGAATTCAACACATGATGCATCACTAAGGTCATATGCAAGCATTTCCTGATTACAGTTCACAGCATCGTCATTGTATTCATTCCTGTAGTCACATGATTCGACAACGAACATGTAATTTTCGGGCAAGTCTTCCTCACGTTCCTGATCCATGCAATCATCTGATGTCATTGACGATGGATCAGACTTGCAAGGTGATGTTACTTCATTTCCGAATGGAGAGGTACAAACATCAACTTTATCATGCCTCCCTGCAGCACTGCAATACTCGTCATCCTGTTCGCTCACCTTCTTCTTCTTAACAGGTGTGCTATTTTGTTTATTTCTCCGATCCATTTTTATATCTTTTCTTTTTTCATTTGTGTCACTGGCTTCGTCGGCATGAATGTATTTATTAGCATGACGGTTGTTAACTTTTTCAGACGAAATGAGAAGTTTCGTGAATGATGGAGGACTGGCGGAAGTGTTGTTCACGTTTTCATTTTGATGTTGTTCTTTATCATCAACGTTGTTGGGATCAGCAACAGCATCGGCAACACTTCCCATCATTACAGCTGCACAGCAATCTTCATAACTTTCAACAAATTTCAGTTTTTCATTATTGTCTTTGTTTTTCAAAGATAACTTATTCCCCTTGCTTTTATGCTTTGAAAGTTGTTTGCTATCATTTGTAGCCACAATATCCCCTGCGCTCATGTTAGCGATGTGTTCTTGTGCTGTTGTGCCATCTTCACATATGCCACTATTGGCAGACTTATTCAAAATAGAATCCTCAAACGATCTTGAGTCATGCACAAGCTGACTGCTGATGTGTTGTTGTGTGATGCTGTCAAGGTTGCTATCATTTTTCAGAATGTCGCTAGAGTGAGTTTTGATGTCATTGTTAGTGTTGATGTCGTTGTTAAGGTTGTTGTTGTCGTTAATGTTGTTGTTGTTAGTGCTGATGATGTTTTTTATGTTGATGTTGTTGGTGTCGTCAATCGTTTCGTCGTTGTCGTTCAAGTTGATGCTGCAAATGTTGCCATTCATGTTGATGTTGTTGTTAAAATTGAGGTTGTCATTCATGTTGGTGTTACCGTCAATGTAGTTGTTGATGTTGTCATTCATGTTGATGTTGTTGGTGTCATCACCTTTAATGTTAATGTCGTCAAGTAAATTGATGTTGCCATTAATGCTGTTGTCGTTCATGTTGACTTCATTATCAACAATGTTTTTGTTGACGTTGTTGCATATGATATTGATGTCGTCAATGGTTTTGTTGTTTGAGCTGCCGTTGCAATTAATGTTTTCACTTGCAAGGTGAGGTCGTAGAGGTCCTTTGTTGGGAATGAGGTGTGTGTTGATGTCAGGACTATTGTCAGAATCAGAAGCTTCATCAAAACTGGTTAAATCAATGAGACTATTATTGTCGCAGAGCTTTTGTTGTGCATTATTTACATCTTCATTGATGGAGATAATATTAACTCCAACATCATCATCATCAATACTCCCCTTCTTATCACTATCATCATTCTTGCCACCATCATCATTTTCATCACTACCATCAGTATCACCACTGCCGTTATCATCATCATTATCATCATTTAATGAGTTCGTCTCCATGGTATTGAGTTGGTCTGCCTTATTTCGATCCTCATTATCAGTGACATCATCGTCATCATCGTCGTCGTCGTCTTCATTCATCACTTTGTTTCTTTTTCCATTGGCTCCCTGAAAGAACATAAGTAGAAATGATGATCATGGTGAATAATGTAAGGAAGATTTTGTTTCAACACGATAACGACTCAGCTCTGGAATCAATTATGAACATCGACATAATTTCAATTTTTGACTGCAACCTAGCAAGGAGCAACTACTTCTCCTATCTACTCTCTTTTTTGCCACGTTACGAGTTAATATCTACTTTTATAAATCGTAGGTAGAAATTGGCAGCAGTCAAACACCTCAGTAGAAATTATGTATTATAACAATAATCTGCGTTATGTAAATTTATAATAAAATCAAAAAAGTTAGACCACTGCTGAGGCTTGGAAACTTACGAGATGTTCAGTAACGACCGACAAATTAAATGAAAGCTACACACACACACACACACACACACACATACACACACACACACACACACACAAAGGACAAAAGAGCAGGAGAAAGTTTGAGAGCAATGATTTTTGTTGTGTGGTGACTTTGTAATGTAAAATATGTAGATTAATGTACAAAATGTTTCATTCGCTCATTTCAGTTTGGGTTATTTTCAAGACGGCATCGTCACAAGGATAAAAGTCAAACATTATTTCATTTGAAAGGCTTTAAACCGTAACAATATTGGTGATGCTAAGAGTTGTTATATTAATACAATTCACTCACAATGCACGAGTGGATGTGCAATCATAATTAATTCATTATTTTATAAATAATTATATATTGATAAGTACTACACTCAAAATAGAACAACCTTGGAAACATTGCCATCATGGTCACGATCATCGCCATCTTCTTCCTCATCATCTTCGTCATAATCATCCTTTGATCTCCTTATTATGACGAATGAGTAACTCATTATTTTCTTCTGATCAAGCAGCTTAACTGGAACTGGCTGGAACAATTTTTTTGAAAAACTAATCCAAGCAATATTGTATAACAAGTTGATGATGAGAGTTAATAATTTTCATCATCACCATTCATATCAGCACCATCACAACACATTGCGATCATCATCGTGGACATCACAATTAGCATTATTGTATATAATCATTATCATCATCATTGTATACAATCATCATCATCATTGTATATATTCATCATCAAAATCATTGTATATGATGATGATCATCATCGTTGTATATGATGATGATCATCATCATTGTATATAATCATCACCATCATCATTGTATATGACCAACATCATCATCATAACACTATCTTCATAGTCATCAACAATGTGATTTTCATCATTAACATCACAATCTTAACTTTTCAGCAATCATACAGTTACCATAATCAACATATCACCTCCCTCGAAAATGCACACACACACACACACACACACACACACACACACACACACACACACACACACACACATCTAACATTGAGCAGTTGGTACAGAAGATCGACAGACACTTGGTTAGTGAAAAATCTGTTGCACATTGCATCTCTGGTAGGAGCATCTTTGTTGTACAGAATATTATAAACATCTGCATTTGTATTTCTGATCCAGGCAATGTAGTTTTTTGGTGAAGAAATTCTCCTACTTTTCTGCAATTTTTTTGATAAATTACGATAAATGGTTATGAAGTAGTGAAATTGTTAATGAGGCAATGAATGGTTTCCATTCAAGTTGGCCATTCATGTTAAATATAAGTAGGTTTGAATAATTTCAAAATAAACCATTGCTTTGAGTGAACAATTATGCCTCCAAACAAAGATCACTTATTAATCTCTAAGCAACGATAATCAAGCTCAATGAAAACAAAAGATGGGGATGGAGGAGAAGAAATGAACTGACCACGAGGCTGTCTTTGATGGATTCGTGAAACATCTGACCAAACTTTTTATTCACTATTAAGAACTTTGTATATGTTACTTCATCAAATGTCTTCAATTCCATGAAACATTTTCTGTTTTGTTAATGAATAAATGAGTTAGTTAAGTTAGTTAAGCATCAAATAATGAAGCAATTATGACATTAACTGATCAAGTTTACAATTGCCTGATGCAGAATGAAATCAAAGCAGAATGGAGATGAGAATTTGAGAAGTTGAACCAACCTGCACAAAGGTGCAACGAGACTGGAATGTTCTTTTTCGATGTAGACAGCCTGGATGAGAACATCCAACGAATAAACAGTCGCTGGTGACAACGTGTAAAAAACTTTTGTGCACAATTCCTCCGACTGCTGTCTCAATTTTTTGGCTGCTAAATTCCTTCAAATAGAAAAAACAGACTCACTTAAAAACAGGTAAAATAATTTTTATTATATTTTCACTTTTAACCACTTAGTAAAATTACCATTGCTTATAATAAATCATCATCCCATTAAAATAAATCTACAAACATTAATTACTAGCTAAGAATCAAAATGACATTAAGACAGCAACAGTAATTACTTGCAGAGGAACAAAATGACATCAAGATAGACAGAGAGCAAGGCAGTCATGAGAGTATAATAAGACGTATTGAGAACATTGTTCGTGGATGAAGTTGTTGTTGATGTCGTTTGCATCATTTGATACCTCATTCGACACCAGGCAATATAGGATGACAGCTGCTGTTTTTTGCTCTCTAATCTGCAAAGTTTGAAGAATTTTATTATATGCACCAGATGCCGGCCAGTCTCAAACATCGTGTCCTTCATAATTTTCTCAAACAATGTAACATTCCCTTTTCTTTCTTCAATTAAAAAAGATTTGAAGCACAAAAACAACTTGTGAGCGAAACTAACTTTGCGTGTGAGATCCGGTGCAGAGGTTTCTCTGCCAGATTCCTAGTTCAACAAAATTAATCACATAGTTAATAAGTCCTCTATACAGAGCAATACTGTCAATGGTTCCAATTCTAAAAAAGGTTTAAAAAACATGAGAAACAAAACACTAACTTTAAAAAGGTTGACATGAGCATGATTAGATCTTCACCTTTCCTTGCAACATTGAAACTTTGTTTTGTGTCTGTCATTTTGTTGGCCCAAGAAAAATTGTTGATGTTACACTGTAAAGTCATTTTATTACATTGTCAAAGTCATCGCTCATTACCATTAAATTTATTTTATCACAACAAATTAATTAAATCATTAGAAGCCATCACTCATAAACATAGGCGATATGAGCGTATATGAGAAATATTATATGAAAAGTTGAATTGTTAATTTCTCCTATCAGATCTGATCAGATCAAGTCAGATCAGGGAAGCCTTGCAACAAGCCTAAAAATAGATCTGATGATTCGTCGATAACTGTGGTCTCGTTTTGTTATGTTCCATGTTATATAAGTTAAGTATGTCAACTTATCCTCAATTAATTAAAGCAATTTGTAATGATGTAAATAAGATGTGCTGCACACGGGGCAGAAATACACACATGCCCCCCATAGCACTGCATCAGTCTAGCAAATGCAAATCATATTTTCATCCGGTTAATCTTTAATGGTTTTAAAACATTTCTGATGTTTTTAATTTCAAATTATTTTTATGTTTACTTAAAACAGAATAAGATCTACTTAATCTTAATGACTGTATGTATAAGTATATCATTATCATTAATTAAATAAATTTTATTTATCATCATCATCATTATTATTATTATTATTATATAAGTATATAACATTATAGATTATCATTATATTATAAGAAATTAAGTGACATCTGCCTACTATACTACATGCTTCTGGTTAAAGATCAAGGAACAACCATCAACAACCATCCAAGCCAAGGAAATCAGTTTTTCCATCTTTGATGTTTCTTTTTTAGTTTTTATTTTATTTACAAAAAATATCTATCCCAGACAAATACAGAAATCGTGCAAGGAATTAATTAGATTTAATTTGCACATCAACAAAAAAAATTGAAAAATCAATAAATAATAAAATTTAATTGATAAAAAAATAATGCAAAAAAATAATAAAAAAACATCAAACAAACAAAAATACAAAAGAAGATCCATCAGCATCTCGTCTCGTCCATCTGTCATCGTTTCTCTAACATCCAACGTCCAAAAAACACACCACCCCAAACAAACCTCAACAAACACAATCACAAATTTCATTAAACTAATCTTAGCTTTCACTCTAACCATCTTCTCGACTTTCGTCTGGAAGATCGAATCCAAACGCAAATGCAGGTGGCGAGGCGATAATATAAACTTATTTATACTTTTCAAAGAACAAAAATCATTCAAACCTTTCAAACTTTTATATTTCTATCTATGGCTCAAAGAAGCTTTAGTTTATTCATATTATATATATCATATTATATATATATAGAATATATCATGTAATAAAATATAATATGTTATATTCTATATATGTGATGCATCAGAATGTACCAAATTCAAACAAGTGACTCTAAATTATATTATATAACGACAGTTGGCCCAGTACCACTGATTTGATAGGCAAAATCTAAAACTTGCTAAAATTGGATCATGACAAAACTTTAATCACTGGGTATCCAAAAATATCCAAAACAGCATGTAGATACCAAAATGTCGACTCTGCTACCAATGGAAGAGCATATCAATCTTATTCACAAATTTTCTCAACTGATATTAAACATTCTTATGCTAAATCGGCGTTTACTTTTTCTGAAGTCTCTACCTCCTCCACTATTAACTTCTTCATCCCTTGCGAAGTTCGTAGCAGATCTCGAGACCCATTTGTTTGCAAAGTTCACTGAAGAGCGCTGTTGAACATCGCGGAAATGGCACTTTAAAAGCTATTTGATTGATTAATTAATTGATTTATACTGCTTTTAAACTTAGTATTTTGGCAGTTAAAGATTATTTAAATCGCCACAACAGGTAGTCAGATCATATAAATCAACATTTTGAAAATATCAGCGGTGAAGATAAAAATGCCCAGATTTGAAATTAAAATTTAATGGTACTATAGAATCCATTAAGGCGAAGACAGCACAGAACTATTTTACATACAGTTAATGATGCAGTATTTATTTTTTCATTACAATAATAACTAAAATAAAAAATTGTGTGTGCTAAACCAAAAGTTTAAACAGAAAAGAAAAACATCTGAGGCGGTGTCATACTGTTCGCACCTGGGCACTGACCTTTGAGACTGACCCCTGCGTCGTTCCTGCCTGGGTGCACACCATGCAGAAAATACTTTACATTGAACCTGTAGTATTCACCATGAAAACTTTTTCACCACTATATATTTTATTGATAACCATATTTATTACCCTAACACACAAACATATTTATATATTTTTACGTGTTGCTCTAAACATTAAACTTCCAGCATGTCAGACCAACTCAATAAAGAACCTTAAAACTCTTCACTGGCTTCCAATCGAATTTCGGATCCAATTTAAAATTTCTACAATAACATTCAAGACACTTTCAACATCACAGCCAATTTACTAAAGAAATCTAATCGCCGTCAAAGAATCTAACAGAAACTTGCGTTCATCCAAAGCACCTACAAAGTCAAACAACATGTGTCAACCAACATTATTAACCGTGCTTTCCGTCATTCTTCACCATCAATTTGGAACACATTACCAGATCATATTAGAACCTGTTCTTCACTGGCTATATTTAAGAAAAAACTAAAAACTTATTTTTTTTAACTATTTGCTATAATCGCTAATAACATTTAAACAACATAATATCTATTATATCTAATTGTTTGGCTTTATATGTAATTTCCATTTTATATAATATATCATGTTGCACTAGCATGTCTGGTTAGAACGCTTCAGTTGCCTGTTCTTCGCGCTATATAAGTTATTATTATATGTACGTGTTTAAGATATATGTATGTACACCTATACATCTACATAACTATTATTATTATTATTATTAACATTATTATTATTATTAAAAAAAGAATATGAGAAAACGAAACGGTGTTTACGAACAGTTCTCTCCGGTGCTGTCCATTAATGACAATCATATCCCTCAAGTTGTCATTGGTGGCCACTTCGCATATCTTGGTAAGTTGTACGACTACGAAGGAAACAACACAGAGGCCAAAAGCCAAATGATCAACAAACTGAAAACAATACTAGCAACTGTCACTGAATTAAAGGCAACAGCACAACTAAAATTGAAAATATTAAGATACTATCTTCCATCACAGTTTGCATTTGAGTTTCGCGCCTACGACGTTTCGCTAACCTGGATTGAAACGTACCTGGATTCACAGGTTACCGATACGGTTAGAGCATGGTTGTCATTGCCAATTAGCAGCTGCCTATCAGAAAGCTTGTCGCTCCCCAGTAAATCAGGAGGTCTAAACGTTAGATCACTCAACAACTTTGCCGAATCATTAAGATTGAAACTCCGACCGACACTCAAAGCGCTAATGACTCAATAAGAAAATGCAGAACTAAAACATTTGCTGTCGCTCCACTGCCAAGGGACGCTTCTGAAATCGATTAAAGACCACATTTTCACGACTTAAATTGATTATTGGTCAAAGTTCACTGAAAGTCTACCAGAGACCCTATTCAAATTCGTCAGGAAAAGTCTCATCCAACAGCTCCCCACGAATGCTAATCTGTTTAGCTGGTGGAAATCGTCAACTGCCCTTTGTCCGCTCTGCAATGCAAGGCAAACCAGCAAACATGTTCTGTCAAACTGCAACTCGATGGTGGCACTGAATAGATACACTACACGCCACGACAACATTTTGAATATAATCGTAGAAAAACTAAAGTCGTGTGCGGGACCAGGGGTTTCAATATTTGCTGACACGAACTGCAAAGATATTCGCTCACTGTCGTGTCTCTTCAAGACATTACGTCCTGACATCGCATTGCTCGGGGCAACACAAATGAAATATTGGAACTAACGGTCTGCCACGAATCGAACTTCCTTAACTCCAAACAGTATAAAATATCTAAATATTCTAATTTGCACAATAATTTACTTGACGATTTTAAACATTTAAAAATATTAATGAACCATTTCGAAATTTCGCCGCTAGGCTTTTTAAGTATTTCAGTTTGACATTAATCGACAATTTAACAATAGTCTCAAATCGTCATCGTATGCCATTTATTGTGACAGAAGTACTAATTAAATGCATCATTTAGAACTAATCTTTTCTTGTTGTATTTCGAGCTTCGTAGAATATTTAAATTTTTAATTTTAAAACAATTTTACTTTTATTAAATTTTAATTCATTAACAATTCTTTTTAACGTGTGATTTATGATGAAAATAAAATGATGTTCCCATTATTATTATTATTATTATTTTTAAAACATTTATGAAGTGCCAATTAAATCAATACCTCAAATGCCCCTATCTCATTCATATTAAATTCACCATCACAAAATAACAGCAATAAATCCACAGAAACAAAAAAAATTACCGAGAATAATCGAACCTGATAACTAAATTTCAATTCCACTAGCTACATCTTCAAATAAACTATCCTCCAAATAAATACATTCATACTATTAATCATTCACCAAACAATAGAACTAAATGAAAACTTTCACCAAAATAAATAAATAAACATTATCAACTAAAAATATTAAAAACAGAATCAAACATAGAGACCGAAATGACAAATAATATACATATTGCATAAGTCAAAACAAGACCAAATATGCGTATATATATATATATGCGTATGCCATATATATATATACATATATATATATAATACAAACAATTGTGCAAATGTTTGTGCGTGCATGTATATAAACTAGGAGGCATGGCTCATTCATCATTTCACATCATTCGTCGAAGGGCCTATTTTTTAAAAAGTTGCTTTCATACTCTTCATGCAATTAATAAAATAATTAAATAACTTATTTATTTAAAATAATTTGTAAATGACAATTAACGAGATGAAGTTAATTAATTATATAATTATATAAAAATATAAATAAAAACTTTGATTTATTTATATTTTTGTTCCATTTATTTTATTTATTTATATTAAGTTGTTTATTATTTTATTAATCTGCATTGTCCACTTGCTTAACGATAGCTACACGTTATAACAACAACAACAACAACAACAACAACCAAACAACAACAACAAAAACATTTTTGATGACCTGCCAAATTATTTTGTTTCCACAACACAACAACTAAGGAGGTTAGTTTTCAACACCAATTTAATTTTTCGAATTTAAATTTGTATTTTTTTTATTTATTATTTCCAATTAATTATTTCTTAAAAAATTTTCCACAAGCATCATGTTGTTGAAACGTTTGCGAGTTGTCAATAAGAAAATTTTTCAATGTCTAGTCATCGTTCTTAGTGTTATAAATAACTGTTCAATCTCTTCATTGGTCACCCATTCATTCGTTCATTATGCATAGATATTTGCACTAACGCGTGTGCCGACATGTTTGTGAATGAAACTCACAATCCCAAAATATTTATGACCTGTCTGTGTGGAATTAAGGATCAAAGTTTGGTTCAAAGTATCCGTCCATCCCTCCTCCCCTTTATTTATCCATTCATCATTCAGTCATCTATCCACTCATCCATCTATTTATCTATTCATTTATTATCCATCAATTCTTTTGTTTATCCATACAACCATCTATCCAAATGTACATGCAAAATTCATCTATCCATCCATTAGTCTAAGAATATTCATAACTACTCATCTCAGGTATCGGTATATTGTCAAATTATTGAGTGCAGTCATCAATATCAATGATATTGTTCTGATAGCACTTATTGTACTTTTTTTTATTAAATCATGTGCAAGAGGTTGTATGCGTACATTATTTGACAAATATGCATCAACACATACACAAACACTACACGCACACACACACACACACACATACACATACACATACACACACACACTACACACACACACACACACACACACACAAAGATAAAGATACACTGAAAAAATTACCAAAACATTGAAACACACGTACACATATAATCTGATTTTGCAAACTTTAAGACATCCCCTGATGTTTTAACATGAAGGTTATATCAGCTTCTCGATAATTTGATGCGTTGACATGTGTATATACGTACGGACATATTTAATCCCATCTTTCCGTTAACGTAGCATCATCTTTTTTTCACGCCTCTTCTCAGCCGGATAGCTTTGCAACTTTTTGTTTGTTTTGTTTGTTTGTTTGTGTATGTGTGTGTGTGTGTGTGTGTGTGTGTGTGTGTGTGTGTGGTGTGTGTGTTACATGCAAGTATAAACAGCACATTCAAAATTATCTCTAGAGACGATGAGTTTATTTAAGATGAATGAAAATAATTCTGCTACGGAGCAATCATAGCATTATAACCTGTACCTCAATGAATAGAGTTACTCTTCACTCAATAAATTAAATATCTTGAGAAAATGTTAAATTTGTTAAACTGGAGCATCACGTTTTTATAAAAATGTAATGTTATTATTCTATTATTATCAACATTACTTGTTGAATTCTCGGAGTAATAATAACAATGAGAACATCTTTTATGTCCTCATAAAAGATATTTGAATGTATAAAGACAAGTTTAAAAAGCGTACAATAAATAAATAAATCTGAAGTCTGAAGAAGTCCTTTGCATTCATACTCATATAACTTGCCTAGGTATGTAAAAGATTGGCCAAAGATTTGAACATCATCAATCGTTAGTCGGTGGCAAAAACTGATCACGGGTGCCATCTTTCTACCTCATTTCAAACCAGCAGCATCTATCAACTCTCATAATAATAATAATGATGATGATGATGATGATGATGATAATAATAATAATAATAATAATAATAATAATAATAATAGTAACAATGGGAACACCTTTTTTATTTTCGTCGTAAAAACATACATGAAATGAAAGAAACAACAAATGTTATATTTTTATATTGTTAATAATAATAATAATAAGAGTAATAATAATAATAATAACAATAATAATAATAGCAATAGCAATAATAGTAATAAAAATAATACAGCTATTAAAACAAATAACAATAATAAAACCACTTAACTTAAATGTTGAATATCCGGAACGCTTTCAATATCTTTTCGTGATTATCGTTTTCACATTATTTATCCGCAAAACATCCAGAAAATATTGCATCATCATCTCCAACTACAATCTCCGTCTTTATTATTTATGTATCAATAAAAAGTAAATGTAAGAATGTAAAGTGCTTATATGTACTTACTCTTTCCTTTCTTTATTTGAGAGCCTATGTACTGTGCATACAACAAACATGCGAAAGATTATGTGCAGAAACAAACTCATAATTGAAGTGTGTGTGTGTGTGTGTGTGTTTGTGTGTTAGGGTAGTAAAAATAGAAAAACCTAAAATATAATAGAAGATGTGTATGTTGATAGAGAGGCTAGTTCACTTGAATGTGTTGTATCGATGTGTTGTATCGATGTGAGTTGTGTTGTGTTGCTGGTGTGATGGAGAGCACAATGAAGGAATATAATTGATTGTTTAAAGCGACATTTACTTTGAATAAATAAGTGATGCTATCATCTGTGTAGTCGATGAACGAACGAACGAACGAATGAACGAATGAATGAATGAATATATGAATATATGGATGAATAGTTGAATGAATGAACAAAGGCATTGATGTATGGATAGATGGATGAATAGATAAACGAACAAAAGAATGAGTTTTTTTTAATAGACTGAATTAATTAGCTTAAATAGATTTAAAGATTCTTTTGTCTGCTCTTCTTCTATTAATAACAACATTATACAAACGGATAGATGCAACTCCTTCCATTAGAATAAAACTTTATTGGCGAGCGAATGAACGAGCCACCAACTAACGACCATAATTATTTATAATTAATTATCCATTACATTATGAGGATCTCGAGTTATAAGCACGATCATTAAAGTTTATACTGTTTCATTCCATTTTTTCAACGGCCATATTTTCACTTATCTCAGAACCAATCGGATGAAATTTTTACGCGGACAAATAGAAAAATAAATTTCTAACAAATTGTTTTTTATTGAAAACATAATTGCATGATGGAGTCACCTTTTAACTTAAATCATGTTTAGAGATGTATAATAAAATTTCAATTAACTTCCGAATAAAAATTGCCTCGTGAAATTTAACCCACATCATCTGACATCTCCAGAAAACTTTTTAGCTGAAGGTGGAGGCGTGATTTCAATTATCTATCTGTATCATGATTCATCCTTGAAATCTGATGCTGTGGAAGGCATGCAACGAGGCCTGCAGATCACTTTTCTTATGAACTCCTAATCACATTTCATATTCATCTTCACGTCTCAACAACTCTTTCCGCGTATGTTTTTGCGATATTGCTTGCACTATTGTGGGCATGTACTGCGTGTTTACAATTTCGAAGTTATTAATTTCAAACAAGCAACAAAACTTTTTCAAAAATTCAATTGCTAATTATTATTAAATGTTATAAATTTTGATTATTTAAAATTACGACATGATGTTTAGTTAAAATCTCCTCTTATTTTTCCACAACGTTGTAAGAGTAATATAAAATTTTTGCTAAACATAACTTTTTGGTACCTCACCCTGCTCATTGTCTGCCGCTAACAAAAAACCAATCAAACAGCAGAAATGTTCATAAGCACAACGAACGCACAAATTGAATGCAGGATTGTTTACGATCCACAAAATTGAAAATAGAAACAAAAAGTTCCCCGCGTCTGTTCATGCTCCTTCATGCTTCGAACGGTGTTTCACATTTGAAAACGAAGAGCGCATTTCAATGGATTCATTCTTACAACAAAAACAAAATTTATCATTCATTGTTATACCAAAGAGTACATTCAAGATATTGAACTGCCTAATGAAATTCATATAACACGCACACGTGCATGATGATCTGCTGAATGAAGCTAACGCGTATTTTTGTCATGATCGTTATCATGTTATCATTAAGTTTCCTGGATGAAATTTCAGCCAGCAACCACAGGCTCCAACACGTGGAGAAACATGGACGGGCACTGGGAGGGGAGGAGATTGTTCAGTTCACCCGTCTGCACTGCAGCCTAACGTGCCAGCATGCAGATTCCTTGCAAATGAATTGTTGGCGAATATTAATTTAACTGATCATCAATGTTAACATTAGTATCCGCGAGTCCAAATAACAATTTAAAAACTCATCGTTCAAAAGTTCGTGGCTGAAAGAATGAATGAATGAATGAATGAATGATGAATGAATGAATGGATGAATAAATGAATGAATGAATGAATGAATGAATGAATGAACAAATGAATGAACGAATGAACAAATGAACGAATGATTAAACGAATGAATAAACGAATGAATAAACGAATGAATGAACGAATGAATGAACGAATGAATGAACGAATGAAGTCACAACGAAAAAATAAAAGAATCGAAATAAGTAATTAATGGTTCTTCACGGTTACTAATTAATTCAATGTTAAAAATAGATTTTGTTCTCCATTAACATTTCAGCATTTGACTTCTATGTATAAGTTTACAACAGCTCACAAATATCCTGCAATTAGTTTGCATGAAATCTCTTTCATTCCTCCATCTACCATACCATAGAAACGTTCATCCTGCTTGCTGGAAAGAAACAACACAGATGGTGCACGGCAGAACTCAATCATAAAACAAAATCAGGCAGTCTAGACGTGCCGGTGTAGGCATTAATGTGAGCAATGCCGTTCTATTATCTCCGTGTTATATTTAATTGCTAACTAACAATAGGTTGTTTTTAAATTAGCACAAACATCAAAATCAAACATCCATCTGATCCGATCTGACAGCCACACCAGACAAACAAACAAACAAACAAACAAACAAACAAACAAACAAACAAACAAACAAACAAACAAACAAACAAACAAACAAACAAACAAACAAACAAACAAACAAACAAACAAACAAACATTACCACTTCGTAATTAACCATTATCCTCCATTAACCATCGAATTCGTACCAATAAATCATGCACAACATTCCGATTTAATAACTTCATATTGTGCAACCTGTAGACCTGAAAACAAAGGTGTATGCAAATGTAACGCACGGTAAGTGAGGAGTACCTACTGACCATCAATAACATTTCATGGCAGTCATTCACACATGACCACTGACCATTCACACATGCATCTATCTAATCGCTTGGACATGATATTACTATCTATCATGGTAGATTTGCTAGCAAGCAGTTTTTCAGTGTTGAAAAATTAATTTATTGAATTGAAATTGAATTAATATCTTTGTTGTTGTTGTTTAGAGATGAGTGGATAAACGAATAAATAAATGGATCGATGAATAGACGGATGGTTGGATGAATGAGTGGGTGGATGAGTGGATGGATGGAGGAATATATGGACGAATGGATGTTGCCATATAAATAACTCTTCAGGAATGAACGAAGCGAGCAACTTATGGCACGTCAATAGTGGATGATCGATCGATCGTATAACACAACAACTCCAGACATACAAATATAAAAGTAGAACATCCTCAACCTTGTTACTAAGTATTCAGTTGATTGGTTGATTGATTGATTGATTGATTGGTTGATTGATTGATTGATTGTTGAGTTGTTAAAAGTTCGCGGAAGTTTAGACAAACCTTTAATGATTATACAAAAAAAGCACTAATGCACAACTAATATGCGAAAATAGAATTTAATTTTTGTATGATTCATTTCTTGACTCTGGAATGAATTTAAGTCAAGTTTGGCTCATCACGTTGCAACACGTTTTGTTTACCGCATCAAGTTTGTTAAAATGTTCATTACATCGATGACGTTCGTACGTTCATCACATCGTGTTTGTTCGTGCGTATGCAAACACAACACAGACATGATTGCTAGAGACTGACATTCCTCATGACATCCCTACATCGGCCTAGCCTGGCATCCACACATCGGAACATTGACAACTACATCAGCAGCAATTTGAGACAGCCAGCAATTATAAAAATTTCAAATAAACTTGTAGTAGGTGGTGGATGCACCAAACTTGCATGGAATAAATGAACGTAACTGAAGGTCGGTGCCATTTGTTTGTTCATGTTCTGCTGTGGCATGCAAGGAGTATGTACTGTTGCAATCTCGGATGGAAACTTGAGTGCATGAGTAAATGAGCGAGTGAATGAGTGAAATGAGTGAATGAATGAGTGAGTGAAAGAACAAGTAACAGATGATGAATAACTTAATGTTGATCATTTGATTGATCTTCTATTGAGGGAATCTTACGTTTTAGTATAGGAACAAATTAATGGATGCGAACAATTAATGATGAGTGAACTGAAAAAAGAAGTGAACAAACAAACAGTTTAATGAATGAATAAATGTGTGAATGAAGGGATGGATGAATGAACATATGAATTAAGAAATGAATGAACGAATAGATGAATAAATAAATAAATAAACAAATGAATGAATGTATGACTGACTTAATGACTGACTGAATGTATTAAGAAGAAGAAGAAAAAAAAGAATGAATGAAAGAATGAAAAAATGAATAAATAAATAATAGATGAATGAATGTATGAAATAAAATGGGATGAATTTATGCACCAAGGGGTTTTAAATAAACAAGCGTAATTGCTGGTAAAAAATGTGACAAATGCACAAACATTCACTGGCAGGCATTTGAAACTAATTGCAAGAATATGTGCATCATCATCATCTTCTTCTTCATCACCTTTTTCATTATTCTTTGTCATCGGCGCGAAACATGTTCGTGTACGTTTTCTTGTTTGCAGAGCTTGTTTGTACGTGTTGTTCACAAATGTTGTTCACCCTGTTTACCTGCCTTGTTGTGCAAATGTTCGTATGTGACGTTTAATAATGTTACTCGCATGTGTTGTTTACATAACATAGGATGTTTATTTACATTGTACAGTTGCTCACGTGTGTTGTTGTGTTAAGTAGTCTGTTTATGTTTTTCGCATTTAATGGCCAATTATTACCCCGTTGTCCTTTAAAGTTAACATTTAAATGCCTGCAATGTTTGTATGTTTGTTTGGTTTGCATACGTTCATCGATTACACGTCTTGATGAATGATATCATCAACAATTCAATAACATTAATTCATTTGTTGAAAACACTCGCAGATGAGTTTCAAATATTTTTGCCAGCCCTGCTATTATATTATAGATTAATAAATAAAGATATATATATATATATATATATATATATATATATATATATATATATACATATATACAGCATTTTCAGGTTTGCTTAATTTTCTATTTAATTTTTCAATCTTTCTTACGACGAGTTTCAGCTGATTATTAAGCTTATTTAACTCACTCATACAACAAGACGTGTGCATGTTTGAAACAGAAAAGCTTTTTTCGGAAATTCAAATTTCCATTATCGATGTTAGTTTTCGTGTTGTTTATGTGCTTAGATAAGTTACTGCAACAAGTGCTGGAGATGGTCGAAGAATCCAAATAGGTCCTATACACTCGAGAATGGATTGGAAAACTGTATTTTGTTTTAACTTTGATAAAATAAATAATGACGACAAGAATTTTGTTCGAAATATTGAGAGATGTAATAAAAAACCATCCAATGCTAGAAATTGTGTAGATTCCATAAATTACTGCATTAATTAATTAATGCACACACGTCCACACACACGCACGCACGCACAAACAGTCTTGCTTGCCACTTATTCTGTTAGCTTGAAAATGAGCAAAATATTGTTATAACCGTGCTACCGAACGCACTAGATTTTAGCGTATTCTAGAATGTTCTAGTGACTGGAGCATTCTAGAGTATGCTAGAATCGGACCATCTAGAAGAATCTAGAAACGACGCTTGCGAAGAATATATAAGCGCACGTCGCAAGAAGATTCGTGATTAGTGAAATTCGTGATTAGTGAAATTCGTGATTTTGTGATTTCGTGAGTAGCAATTCGGTGAATTATTTAAAGCGATATTTGATTTGTTTGTTGACGTTGTCACAGCGATAGATTTTAAACAATTTAAAAGTTAATTGTTGCGTTAATTTGAATTTGCTAGAAATAAACGATTAGTTGATTTCTTCTGTAAATAAAGTTTAATAACTAATAACTGTTTGGAATATTTTATTCAATCGAAGATTTGAACCCGTCGCATCGTAAATCGGTTACGACAGCGAGTATTATAACAATATATATGCTAACATATATTCTAGCAAACCTGAAAAATTTTAGAAGTATTGGGAAGTGATCAAACGCATTAAGATACAAAATGATTTGGCTTCTGTATACAAAAGTCGTTAAGAGGATGGCATCTTGAGTGTTGTCTGTTGTTGTTTTTAATGTTGCTGTTGTTGTTGTTGCATTATTATTTGTATTAACGTGTTCTTATATTTCGTCTTTCTGCTATTTTAACGTATTTTTTTGATTGAGCATCGTTCCTTGCTGTTGCTGTCTATTTGAGTGCTTGCGTAAATTGATGTTGTTGTTATTGTTGTTGTTGTATAATATATGTTACTTTCGTTGCTGTTGTTGCGGTTTATACAAAACTGATTTGTTGTTACTTCTGTTGTTGTTGACGATGCGTTTTTTGTTATACTGTGGGTAAATTGTTATCAACTCAAAAATGTTTACGAAGTTTTAATGTTCGGGGTGACCAAGTCTCGATAGCATTTGCTGGATTATCTTGAGTTGCCATGTAAAAGAATCTAGTTAAACTTTTTTATCTAATCATTGTGGTTTCAAACTGATTGGTTTAATGTTTAAGTCGATTGTATGTGTGTGTGTGTATTTATGTACGTGTGTGTGTGTGTGTGTGTGTGTGGTGGGCGTGTATGTACGTGTGTGCGTGTGCTGGTTGACGGGAGGGGAGGGGGTTGAGGAGGGGGACGACCGTGCTGTATGGTGGTAATATTAATAGAATTATTTATTGAGTAATTAAGGCCTGCCTGATGAGGTGTTAATTGTTTTGTGTTAGAGTTGATGACGACCTCTCAATAAAGATTATCGCGTTAATAAAATAACATCTCAATCATGATATTTAAATATTTTTTTAAAAATATTCTTTCAACCGTCATAAAAATTTTACACTACTACTGCTGCTGCTTCTACTACTACTACTACTGCTGCTGCTACTACTACAACAACAACTACTACTATTTTTACCACAACAACAAATTTTCCGTAGAGATGATAATGAACATCATTCTCCTAGTATGCAAGAACTTACGTCGTAACAGCTAATGTTACATACTCTAACCCATTACAAAGAAACAGCGAAGTGGTTTTTATTTTTATTATTTCGACATTTTGTGTAGATGCGGGCACATTTTTCAAACTAGTTCATCAAAATGTCTGGGGAAAGTTTTCACAAAGTTTTCCTAACCAATTTATCAGAAACAATTAACTGAATTCAACAAATCAATTAACCAACCAACCAACCAACCAACCATCCAACCAACCAACCAACCATCCAACCAACCAACCAACCAACCAACCATCCAACCAACCAACCAACCATCCAACCAACCAACCAACCAACCAACCAACCAACCAACCAACCAACCATCCAACCAACCAACCAACCATCCAACCAACCAACCAACCAACCAACCAACCAACCAACCAACTGACCAACTAAACGATCAACCGACCGACAGACCGACCGACCGACTCACTAACCAGCTGATCGATCGATCAGTTGGTCAACCATAAATGCTGTCATTATTGCAATTTTCATCATTGCCATCATCTTTTACTTCATCATCCTCGACATCATAGCCATTGCAATGATCATTATCATAGTCACATAATTTCCATCATCATTATCACTTCTACCATCGTCACAATCGGTCTTTAATCATCATCATCTTTTATGAAGACATTATTATTGTAATTATCATCTTCTTCGCTAACTTTTCAATTTCCAAATGTTCGTCAGTGGAGAATGATGACGTGTATTGTTGTGTACGATGACGTCAGAGCTGCCTAATTGTGTTCCACGATACGTTCATGATTCTTTCTTTCTATGGGAAATTGGATGGATGGGATAATAAAATGGCCGACGTAGCTGTTTTCTGACGTGAGAATTATGTTACTGAGAGGCCAGCGACGTGTGCAGCGAACCTGGAATAATTTTCAGGCTTGCAGAGACGATCAATCAATAAATTGATCAATTCAATTCAGTCTGTAGAAGCGTTCGGTAGTTTGGAAATTTTTAACGGTGCTACTCAAAAATTTAGCAAACAAAATAATTTATGAAATTAGCTCTTAAAATTGAAAAGTATTGGAAAGAAAAACAATGAGGTGTTTTAAAGAACTAACAGGTTAATAAAAATAGAAAGAACTTAGCTTGAAAGCAACACGGCAGCAATCGAGAATTTTAAAGGTTTGCCTATTTATTGCAATGCTGTGCTGTTTCGACTATACAACTGACAAACTATATGTTCGAGCAATTAAAAAATCGATTGTTCCACTACAAACAACAAGCCACTCAACAAACCAACCTACCAAAGAACCGACCGACTGACCGACCAATCAGCGAAACAGCATAACTGGTTTTAAAAGCAAATCTTTTCTCTTGTTCTTATTTAATAAGAAAAAAATTAACACCCCATCAATCTGTTTGTTGAATTAGATTTTGTATCGATGGACCCGCGTAACACGGAGATCTCCCAACAGCATCACTCAAGCTGTTGTTGTTAAATGTTTCTACCGTCAATACGATTCGGATGACGATCTATCGTTATTTTAGTTCTTCAAGCGTTTTCTCATTGTTTTAACTTTCAACGTTTATCAGTTTCTGTAAATTTTTTCAAATTTTTGTTTGTTTTATTATCAATTTCGTTTTTTATTTTAAGATTTGTTTTTGCTTATTTTCGTCTGTTGTTGTTGTTGTAACTTAGTATTTTTTTGTTGTATGCCTGAATTGAATTAAACAGTGTCACTACCCAACGAATTAAATTAAGTTTACATTTTTATTGCAATGACTCAAAAGGAAGTTGGAAGTGTTGGATGGATGGATGAATTAGTGGATGGATGAATAAATGAATGAATAGATGGATGGATAGATGAATAAGGGGATGGATAAATGAATGGGTGGAAAGAGTTGTGACGAATGAACTTTTCTGAGAAGAGACGCATCACTCAACAGCATTATTTTTTTATTCCCACGTCATCATCACTTTCTGTTACCTCACTTATCCACACAGACAATTGTATCACATTATTTAGTAAAGTGAATATTACAACTATCAACTGCCCGATATTCAATCACCATTTTCACCTACTATAAATTCATATTGTATTGCATACATCGTGATCTTAAACTGTGTTATGACGGAAAATAATTACCAATGCATATTATATTATATCATATCATATTATATTATATCATATTATATTATATTATATTATATTTTATTATATTATATTTTTTATATTTATTATATGTGGTATTATTATTGAAAGGTAGGCATGCACGAGATATACAGTGTAACGTATTTTATACATACATACATACATGCATGCATATATGTATGCATACATACATATATGCATACACACATACATACATGCATACACACATACATACATACATACATACATACATACATACATACATACATACATACATACATACATACATACATACATACATACATACATACATACATACATACATACATACATACATACATACATACATACATACATACATACGGGTCATTCTCTGTCAACTTGAACCATGGTCCACGCCCGACCATCTCCGATTTTTTTTAAATTTGAACAGTAAGTACCTCAATGTATTTCATCGACAAAATAAAATTTTTATAAAAAAATTTCAATTATTTTTCAAGTTATGAAGATTTTTGTGACAGCATCCTCAAATTTTTGAGCGATTTTTTTCAAAACTTGTACCTACGTAGAACGCTATATCTCTTGAACTAGCCAACATATCTTGATGAAATTTTTTGTGCATATCAGTGAAACAATGTAATAACAAAAAAAATAAATGTTATTGTCTCGAATCAAAGGATATTTTGAACAAAAAATCTAGAAAAAAATGAATTTTTTGAAAATTTCACCGATTTCAAAACAGCGTAGCTCAAAATCTATCGCAAAATAAATAAATATTTTTTGTTATTTTAGAAGTACCTTAAAGTCACAAATAAATCACAAAATTTCGTTAAAATCTGTATTGAATTTTTTGAGCTATCGGAGCTCAAAATGTCAAAAATATGAAAAACTTCTTTTGTTTGGCGCCATTTTTAACTATGAAGAACCAAACGTTTTTTAATTTTTAAAATTTGTTTATATAGTGCTTTTATAGCTTAACAACATATCAAAAAATAAAATTGGCGTTTGCTTTCTTTGAAAAATAAAACAACTTCAAAAACAGGCAAAACAAATTTTTTTCAAGTGTCAATATTTTTTATTTTTTTCAATTTAAAATTTAGAATGCATGTTACACAGATGTGAGGAATGCCCAGGAAAACTGAGTGTCGAAAATAACTTAAGAGCGATTTTCAAAGAAGCTGTAATTTCCCATGATGATAATCGCAGTTCATTGATTTCCGTACAGGATACAGTTGACAGTTTCATTGAAAGATTTTCGCAAAAACTTGACGAGTTGTCATCGCATCGTTACATAAGCAAAGAACAATTGAAATATCTTAGCGATTCTAAAAAAATTTAAAAAGTTCGGAGTGTATTGCTTTAATGGATTTTGCTGAAAATTATTCGGTGATAATACAGGATGCAATCCAGAGTCAACATTGGAGCAACACGCAAGTTACTCTTCACCCAATTGTTCTTTATTACAGAAAACTTATTTATTTATTTATGAAAACTTATCTGTCAAAAGCGTTTGCATGATTAGCGACTGTCTCGATCACAATGTTTCCGCTGTTTATGCTTTTCAAAAACATTTAATTAACTATGTAAAACAAAACCTGAAAAACGTTACTTTAATTAAATATTTTTCTGATGGTGCGGTAAGTCAATACAAAAATTTTTCTAATTTAATTCATCACAAAGAGGATTTTGGATTAAAAGCAGAATGGCACTTTTTTGCAACTTTTCATGGTAAAAGTCCTTGCGATGGAATTGGAGGGACAACAAAAAGATTGGTTGCAAGAGCAAGTTTGCAGGCATCAAAAAAAGATCAGATATTGAACGCCAGAGATTTTTACACATACGCTGATGCGAAAATAAATGGTATTAAATTTTTTTGGGTAGACAAAAAAGAAATTAAAGATCTGCTAGGAATGCTTGAAAAAGATTTAGGTCAGCAGATAAAATAAAGGGTTGTCGAAGTCATCACTCATTTATTCCAGACAAAAATGATCAACTTTTGATGAAACGTTTGTCTTCAGATTTATTTGGATACAATTTTAATAAAAATGAAAGTGAAGACACCAATGATGATTATGAGCCGGGTCGATTTGTACCTTTGGTCTATAATAAGAAATGGTATTTAGTAAACATTATAAAAAGAGATGATAAAAATGATGATTTAAAAGTTAACTGTCTGAAGAAATTTAAAGAAAATATTTTTTATTGGCCTAAAAATGTAGATATTTGCTATGTACCATTTAAACATATTTTGATTGTTATACCTGATGATAACATTTCTTATGTTGGAAAAATTCACATAACTCTTCCTGAAACTGTTTTTAAACACATTAGCACGTTGTATAATAATTTTGAATTGAAAAAAATAAAAAATATTGACACTTGAAAAAAATTTGTTTTGCCTGTTTTTGAAGTTGTTTTATTTTTCAAAGAAAGCAAACGCCAATTTTATTTTTTGATATGTTGTTAAGCTATAAAAGCACTATATAAACAAATTTTAAAAATTAAAAAACGTTTGGTTCTTCATAGTTAAAAATGGCGCCAAACAAAAGAAGTTTTTCATATTTTTGACATTTTGAGCTCCGATAGCTCAAAAAATTCAATACAGATTTTAACGAAATTTTGTGATTTATTTGTGACTTTAAGGTACTTCTAAAATAACAAAAAATATTTATTTATTTTGCGATAGATTTTGAGCTACGCTGTTTTGAAATCGGTGAAATTTTCAAAAAATTCATTTTTTTCTAGATTTTTTGTTCAAAATATCCTTTGATTCGAGACAATAACATTTATTTTTTTTGTTATTACATTGTTTCACTGATATGCACAAAAAATTTCATCAAGATATGTTGGCTAGTTCAAGAGATATAGCGTTCTACGTAGGTACAAGTTTTGAAAAAAATCGCTCAAAAATTTGAGGATGCTGTCACAAAAATCTTCATAACTTGAAAAATAATTGAAATTTTTTTATAAAAATTTTATTTTGTCGATGAAATACATTGAGGTACTTACTGTTCAAATTTAAAAAAAATCGGAGATGGTCGGGCGTGGACTTTTTTTTAAATCGTTCAAGTTGACGGAGAATGACCCATACATATGTATATGATGTATCTGAGTAACCAACAACTCGGCGAATTCCAACAGGGAAACGTGATACGGTAAAGTGGCAATATTTTTTTTTTATTCAAATTTTTTTTTTTACTTTTAACGACAAAATATATAAATAATAATAATAATAATAATAATAGTAATAGTAATAATAATAAATATAACAATAATAGTAATAAGATTAATTATTTTAAAATCACAATTTAAATATTTTTGAAAATAAGAGTGGCGTTCCATAATATTTAATCGCTACACCATTTACGACCTTCCATTGGCGACCGTCCAAAATTTGTTACTTCATTTTTTATTTGCTGATTAAAAATCTTGTTTGAAATGTTGTTGTCGGGAATGTTGTTGTCGTGAATGCTGTGAGTGTTGTTGTTGTTTTTGTTAGTGATGTTATTGTTGTCGTTCACTCGTTGTTGTTGTTTTATTGATGTTATTATTGTCCATGTTTTGTTGCTGTTGTTGTTATTGATATTGTTGTTGATGTCATTTGTGTTGTTTTTTGTTGTTGTTGATTTAGTTGTTGCTGTTGGTGTAATTGTTGCTGTTGGTGTAATTGTTGCTGTTGTTGCTGAAGCTGTTGTTGTTGATGTTATTTCGGTTATGAATTGCCTACCCTCATATTTCTATCATTCAGTAGATCTGTTATTACATTTGACGTGTTCTCATTATTTTCTTGTTATCGTTATCATCTCCAACTTCATCATCATCATCTTCACCATCCTTTTCAACTTCACCATCACATCATCTTCATCTTCACATCAGCATCATTTTCATCTTCACTATCATCATCATCTTCACCTTCACCATCATCTTCACCATCATCATCATCTCCACCATCATCATCATCTTCACCATCATCTTCATCTTCACCATAATCTTCATCCTCACCATCATCTTCACCATCATCTTC
>NW_008703942.1:142495-144995 GCF_000326865.2 Helobdella robusta
TTATGTGCTAAATTGACGAAAATGACACAAAAGACGTTTGATGATGTTTAAAAAAAGGCACCCCCGTACTTCAACAACACAATGAAATGTGTTAGTCTACTGTTTAACAACCAACATATTGCTTATTGATTAGCACAAATCTTTCCAAATAATTGATTCGATCCTTCTAACAATAAAACAACATCAACACGACAGTTTGAAATTACAAAATGTACGAAATGAGAATGAATGCATCTACACTGCTTATCATGTCGATTGTGTTGTTGGATTGTTTTGCGACGCTCAAGAGCCAACAACTACAACAACAACGACCTCAGCAACATCAACAAAAACATCAACAGAAGCAACAACAACAACAACAACGAAATGTATACAGCAATAACATGAATAACAACAACATCTTTAACAACTTCAAACAAAACGTTAATCAAGCGAATCAAAACATCAACAATCCTAACAACAACTTTAACAATCAAAATAACAACCATAAAAACAACAATAATTACAGCAACAATCCCAATTCTAATAACATCAACAACAATAACTCTGACATCAACAAAAGCACGCACAGATGGAAGCAATCAGCCAACAGTAACAACAACAACAACAATTACAACGAGCGCAACAACATTAACAACCCCCACAACTACAACAACAACAACAATAAACACAACAATATCAACAATTACAATCACTTTTATTATTCTTCCAATCACAAACAAGCAATGAAAAGTAAGTTCGTTGATACGAAGCCCAACATCATATTCATTCTGACTGATGACCAGGACACTGAATTAGGTAGGTTTGTTTGTTTGTATGTTTTTCTGTTTGTTTGTATGTCTCTCTGTTTGTTTGTATGTCGTCGTGTTGGTTTTCAGCCCTCTTTGTTTGTTTGTTTGTTTTTGTGTGTGTACTTGCTGCCGTTTTTGTTTATTCTCATGCTTGCACGCTTGCATATCAACATTAAACCTTTGACGTAACTTGGAATGAAATGTGCAACAAAACAAACAATTAAACAAACCACTAAACGAACAAGCAACAAAACAAACAATTAAATGAACAGCAAAACAACAAAACGAACAACCAAACAAACGACCGCCTAACACACAGGCTCCATGAACTTCATGCCGAAGTTGAAGAAGTATCTGCAAGAAGCAGGCACCACCTTCACGAACGCCTACTCGACGACGCCAATGTGCTGCCCGTCCAGGAGCTCCTTGCTTACTGGTCAGTTAGACTCTGTGTGTTTGTGCGCGTGTGTGTGTGCGTGTGAGTGTATGCGCATGCACGTGTAGAAATATTGCTTACATAGACGACATATACACAAATTATTTATTAAATAGCATACACTCACTTGTACTCACATACGTCTGTGTACGTCAACCAGGTTTGTACGTGCACAACCACAACGTGTACACGAATCGTGAAAACTGTTCCTCAGAAAGTTGGAGAGCCACACACGAGAGGTTCAACTTTGGTACCTACCTCAATGAAGCCGGGTACATCACTGGTTGGTTCGTTTGTTGCTGATGCTCTTGATAATGTAGGACTTACATATCACTCAACACTTATAGCTAAACTTTCGTGCCACACAATTGTTGCACTATCCACTCCACACGACGCACACACGTTACGTATCTCGTTTGCACGCGCAAGCCACAAACATCGCATCATGCACGCATGGCGTTTGATATTTTTGAGTTTCGAACAGACGGTAGACGCGCGAGATATTGTCCTTCTACCAAATGAACTAACTGGCCGACCGTGTTTTGGTGGCTGGTGTTGTCGTTGTTGGTAATGTTGTCGTTGTTGGTGATGTTGTTGTAGTTGGAGTTGCTGCTGGCGCTGCACGCACATTGCGTGTTTCTTGTTAGAGTTGTAATTTTCGAGAAACCGATCTCACCACTGTTGTCGTTCCTATAATTACCACTTGCTAGCTGCAACTTCGTCTGACATATTATTTTACGTTGTGACGTCATCATGACATTCACTGAACATGTGCCAATCATGGGCAAACAAACATCTTTTCTGACTGTTAATGTTTGGCATCTCACCTAACCGTCAACATTCCAATTAATACATGCCACGTGCACTGTGTTATTCACGGACAACCGTTACATTGTTGTTATTATTATTGTTATTAATGGTGGTGGTTAGTAGTAGTAGTAGTAGTAGTAGTAGTAGTAGTAGTAGTAGTAGTTGTTGTTGTAGTAGTAGTAGTAGTTGTTGTTGTAGTAGTAGTAGTAGTAGTAGTTAAACTGAAAACAAAATCATTCATTGAAAATAATACTTCTGAAACAACCCCCTCCTTGAAATGTAAGGATACTTCGGTAAGTACCTAAACGGGTACAGGGGGCAGCATATACCGCCGGGCTGGGACGAGTGGATGGCCCTGATCAGAAACACCCGGTACTACAACTACTCGCTCAACCACAACGGGCACATCGTCAGACATAGGGACAGTTACAAGGAGGACTACTTGACTGACGTCATCACGAAG
>NW_008703942.1:149995-171588 GCF_000326865.2 Helobdella robusta
ATGATGATGTAATGATGACGTCATGATGATGTCATGATGACGTCATGATGATGTCATGATGATGTAATAGTGATGTAATGATGACGTCATGATGATGTCATGTTGATGTAATGATGATGTAATGATGACGTCATGATGATGTCATGATGACGTCATGATGATGTCATGATGATGTAATGATGATGTAATGATGATGTAATGATGACGTCATGATGACGTCATGATGATGTCATGATGATGTAAGGATGATGTCATGATGATGTAAGGATGATGTCATGATGATGTAAGGATGATGTAATGATGATGTCATAATGTGATGTGATAATGATGAGGTGGTAGATGGTGACTCAGTGTCTGTGTTATAGAAGATGATGATGATGAGGATGATGAAGTGATGATTGTGAGGAGATATGACGATGATGTGTCGTCACGAAGATTTAGCTCTGCAAATGTTATAAAAATTGTCGGGGTACAATTGGTTGGAATGATGTAAGCCTGGATTATGCGATCATACTAATGATGATGATGATAGGAATTAATGTAATTATTGATGTTGTGGACTCTGCAGGTAATAATGTGATGTTGTTGTGATGATGATGATGATATTATGAGGGATAATGTGATGGGGTTGTTGACAATATGATGGTAAATTTTATGCAATGATGTTGTTGATGATATGATATTAAATTTAATGTGATGATGTTGTTAATGTTGTTGACGATATGATGTTCTATTTAATGTGATGATGTTGTTGATGATATGATGTTAAATTTAATGTGATGATGCTATAGTCAGGCTATATGCTGTCATAGCACAACCTAATAAATCCTCTCGAAACCAAAAAAAAACAGAAGCTTCCCATACCTAAAACAAAAAATTAATGATAAATCACATTTTTATACTGATAAGACACTACACAATGTAAGCAACTGAATGGTAGGTTTGCAAAGTTATAAAAACAACAAAATTAAAAACAAAATAGCACAACGCAGTAATAATCTTGAAAACAACTTACGCACTCGCATATTTGTATCTGTTGTTGTATCCGTTGCTGTATCTTTTGTTGTGTCTTTTGTTGTATCGGTTGTTGTATCTGTTGTTGTATCTGTTGTTAAATCTTTTGTTTTAATAATTGTTGGTCATGAATTTGTGAACTATTAATTACAACCAAATAAACAATTATAATTATAACTTCAAGTACTGGAACATTAATGACGACGTTGATGATGATGTTTTAATGAAAATGATAATGATGATGATGTGATTGAATATATTTCAAACTGGATGGTATCTTGATACTGAGAGTGGATGGTATCTTGATACTGAGAGTATTATGAGATACGATCTATTAATTTCATGTCGTGATTCAGAGTGACGTTAAAAATGATAGACCAGCGATTAACGTGATATCGGTAATGTAAATGATTAAATATTGTGTTAGTTATTCGCTGACCATCGTTTGGAGGCCAGCGTTTTCAGCTTCAGTGATTACATATTTTATTTTCATTAGCTACAACTATCATTCCTACAATCATCACTTTTATGATGGCTTTTGGCGTTGACGTCATTATAAAAACCATTAATGATATTAATCCTGGCACTGCATGTAGCAGTTTTGATCAACCTCAATGAATGTTGCATGCATACTTCTTCTTAGTCTAACCTTGCATCGCGCTAAACTCAACATAAGTTTAGTTATTGTTGTTATCACAAACAACACAACCAACAGCTATTGGAACATACTTTAAAGATAAAACAACCAATACAACAACAGGCATAATATATCATATAACAACAGATACAAAAGATGGTATAACTACAGATATAACATAGATACAGCAACAAATACAACATTAGATACAACAACAGATACAACAACCAGCATGACAAAAATGTATTTCAGTTTTTCATTTAATCACAAGTACTTGTTTTATGCGTGTCAACTTTTATTTTAATCCATAAAATGACTGACAGGGTTACACGACGCGAGAAATAATAATAATAATAATAATAATAATAATAATGAAAATAATGTTGACGATGGTTACGATAGAAGCAATTTAACGTCAGTGATGATGACGACGAATATAAAAATATTTAAAATAAATAATCTTTGGTGACATTGATAACATAAAGGAATATTAATGAACAAACAGATCATGGAAATGTTAGTGAGGTTGGACCAGCTAGACAGAACCTTCATCATCTTCACCTCTGACCACGGGTACCACTTGGGGCAGTTTGGAATGACCAAAGGAAAAGCCATGCCGTACGAGTTTGACGTTAAAGTCCCATTTGTAATCAGGGGACCAAAGGTGCCAAAAAACACCACGTAAGGATATTTTTAAATGTTCGCGCGAAGACGTTACACAATTACAAAAAAAACCAAAATTATGATTTTATATTGACTTTATAACTTTTTCTCACCAAATCCATAAAAACTTTTGTAGTTGAAAAAAAAAAAACAAAAAGCAGAAGCCAATAAAAATGTGAGTAAGCATCAAACACGTCAGAGTGCCGGTTTAATGATGTGAGCAAACGTGAAACACGCTATTTGCTTGATTTCTAACTAACTTATAAGGCAAGAACAATAAATATCCGATTAATACATTCATACATATTTGAAGACATTGTACGATTGGCTGATGACATTATTTGATTGATTGATTGAAGATGTCGAATCTGGTTTGGGTCAATGAGACGTTTTCATCAACTGAACGATTGCAGGCTGCCTCACATAGTTCTAAACATCGACATCGCCCCTACTTTGCTGGACATCGCGGGGTTGGACCCCCCCTCAAACATGGACGGGATCTCCTTCTATCCAGTCATCAAGAGGGAAGGAAGCAGCGGAAGCAGGATGGGCGATGGTGTTTCTGAGACCTGGAGAGATACTTTCCTCATTGAGAGAGGGTAGTCTCAGCAGTTTTGTCATTTGATTCGTGCTACTGTTTTTTGTTTCGTTGCAGTTGGTTAAGTTTTGTTTTCAGGTTACTTCCAAGTTACTCCGCATTGCGTTGTTGTTTATGATCTATCTGCTATCTTCGCTCTTTTGATAGTCTTTCTTAAATGATTTATGGCTGTAAATATTAACTTGCGTAAAAGTGACGATGATGATGATGACGAAGTTGGTGATGAGAATAATTTTGATTGGCAATGATGATTCTGATAAAACAACAACAACAAAAACAAAGATGATGATTATGATTATTTTAAATTTTATAACCGAAAAAGATAGGCCAAAAGTTTGCCGACTTAGTAACGATTTAAAATTTTTGCTGCGTTCAAACTGTCAACGATTTACGATTTCAAAACACAGAGTTTAGTATTTAGTAAATAATTTTGATTGCACGTCATAAACAGGAAACTGACCAACAAGAGATTGTTGTTGGCCGAGAAGTTGGAGGCCCTGTACAACAACAACATCAACCTGGACAACATCACGAGCAACGACGTCAGAAACATCATGAACATTCTGAAGAAACAAAAAAATAAAAACTCCAACAAACGAAACGTTGCAGTAAATAATCATCACGTTCATAACATTTACAACAACGACATAAACAACAATAACAAAAAAATATCTAACAACAACTACAACAAAAATAACAACAACCACAATAACAACAACAATAAACACAATATAGTTGCTAGTAACGATAGCCATATGGAAAAAGAATGCAAAAAACCGAAGTATCAGAATCCATGCAGACAGGAGCAGGCATGCTACTTCTTCACTTTGTTTACATTCACCTGTTCACATTGTTTATGTTGTTTATGTTGTTCATGCTCCTTCTTCTGTTTAAGTCGTTTGGTTTGTTTTACTTTGTTTTCATATTTGAAGACGAGTTGTTTGCTTCATGACGTCGTGCAATGAGTGTACGTGCATGTGTACGTGTGTACGTGTGTACATGTGTGTACGTGTGTGTACATGTGTGTACGTGTGTGTAATATGGAGATGAAAATATCCACGAGTCGATGAATTACAATATTTGTATAAATTTTGAAAATAAAATTAATTTAGAAGTGGATGCTTTCTTTGAAGCTAATGCACGTTATATCCTATGGAAGTTGCTTCAATGGGATTAAACGAGAGAGATTATTGAGGAATATTTTTGCTCGTCGAAGATTATTCATAAGATATATAAATCAATCAACATGTCAATCAATCATAATATTTTAATTTGCAACAATCAATTATTGAGTTGATAGTTAGTTAGCAAACAAATAAATCAATCACACTCGACTGACCTATCGATCACAATAAACTGACCAATCAATTACACTCGACTGACCAATCAATCACAATCAACTAACCAATCAATCACAATCAACTGACCAATCAATCACAATCATCTTACCAATCAATCACAATCAACTGACCAATCAATCACAATCATCTTACCAATCAATCACAATCATCTTACCAATCAATCACAATCAACTGACCAATCAATCACAATCAACTTACCAATCAATCACAATCAACTGACCAATCAATCACAATCAAATGACCAATTGATCACACTCGACTGACCTATCGATCACAATCAACAGATCAATCGATCACCAATCAATCACAATCAACTGACCAATCAATTACACTCGACTGACCAATCAATCACAATCAACTGACTAATCAATCACAATCAACTGACCAATCGATCACAATCTACTGACTAATCAATCACAATCAACTAATCAATCAATTACACTCAACTAACCAATCAGTCACAATCAACTGACCAATCAATTACACTCAACTGACCAATCAATCACAATCAATTGACCAATCAATCAACCCTAATCCCACCAGCAATTGAAATGTGAAAGAACATCTGAAGGAAAGTTACAATTCAAAAACTGCAAGATGAAAAGATCAGCTGATCACCGGACTACTTCCACATCAACAATTTCCCCGTCATTACCATCATCTTCCTTGAACTCGTTTTCATCATCATCATCATCATCGCCATCTTCACGATCGTTCGCTTCTAACATTTCGGCAGCGTATATTTACAACATAGATGGCGATGATGATGATGATACCACTGCCAATGATGATAATGATGACGACGACGATGATAATGATGAGTGGGTGTCTTATGGAGATGGTGAGTTATTACCTGCTTTGGATTTTGTCTATTGTTAATTAATATTATAAATTGGTTCTATGATCAATAATTATCAATTACAATAATCTACACGGATGGTGACATGCACAATGAACTTCAGTAAAATAATATTACTGACTAAAATGTTTTCACAAACAAATTTCTTTTTCAGAAATAATGCAGGGACATGAGTTGCCTTGTAGAATAGTCTACAATAACAACATCAGTAGCAACAACTATAACAATATGAGCAACAACAACAACAGCAGCAGCAACAACATCAGCAGCAACAACATCAGCAGCAACAACAACAGCAAATTAGAATGCAAAGAACTTGTATTCAGCGAGGACGATCTGTGGACGAAACAGAGGGAATCCATTGACAGATTAATTCAAGCTTACCAACAAGAAATCAATAGATTGAAAGTATCGGACTTGTTGCCTTGATTCGTTGTAACTGTTCGGCATGTCTGGTTTGGTTTGTCTGGTTTGTTGTGTCTTGTTGGTTGAGTCTGAGTTGTAGTGTCTGATTTATTTAGGCATGTTATGTCTGGTATGTTGTGACTGGTTTGTTTTGTCTGGCCTGTTGTGACTAGTATGTTGTGTCTGGTTTGTATTGTTGTGACTGGTATGCTGTGACTGATATGATGTGTCTGGTTTGTTGTGTCTGGAATGTTGTGACTGGTCTGTTATGTCTCATGTCTGGTCTGATGTGTCTGGTATGTTGTGTCTGGCTGGTTTGTTATGTATAATTTGTTGTGTCTGACTTGATTGCTGGTCAAAAATAATTATTAAAAACACTAAACACACGAACGAATTAAAACATCAGTTTTTGAAAAAAGTTCTGCGGAGGAACAAACCCACCAAAAGAATGACCAGCTCACCACTTCAGAACGTAGAGGGGGGTTTTGATTGGGACGAAAGACGACGACGATGATGATGACGAAGAGGAGGAAGATGATGATGATGAAGGATTCGATGATGACGACGATGCTGAAACTTACGGGAGGTAAGTTGGCCTCTATTGCAAACGCAAATACAAAATTTCTTATGCTACGATAATGACGATGATGATAACGATGATGATGAATGTGAGTATAATAATGTTATTAATATTCTCGATGTTTCATATAAATGTAACAAAATTTGAGCATAAATTATGTGGCCACTACAATCAAATTTGTGGCCACTACAATCAAATTTGTGGCCACTACAATCAAATTTGTGGCCACTACAATCAAATTTGTGGTCACTACAATCAAATTGGTGGCAACTAAAATAATAGTTGTATTGATAACGTCCAGTTTTATCACCATATTTGCATTAGTGATAACAACAACAACAACAACAGTAGTAGTAGTATTGATAATAATATTTATAATAATAATAAACAATCATTAAAATATTTGCAGTGAAACCAGTGTGTATGGTGTAGATCATATTACATTAATATAAAAATGAATTTTTTTTTGCAGCAACCACCACACCCAGATGCATGAAAATAGTGAGTTGCATTGAGTTACATCACTGTTATGTTACTTTTAAAAAATGATGATCACCATGATATTTCTACGCTGTTTCTTACATCAACTTTTGTTATGTCTTAATATGCCTAATAGACAAAAACCAAAAACACCACCACCAACGACAACAACAACAACAACAACATAAACAAAACAACCACCCAACCACCCTACCACTTCAACGATGCCCAGCAACAGACGCGTATGATTGGTGGTACCGTCACGATTGGCAAAACTTTCCCGCCCGCAAGGACCCCATGTGCTCCGTGGCTGGAGTCGAATGTTTCAGGATGGATGAGCTGCACTGGAGGACTGAGCCCAAATGGAAAGGTCGGTTGGCTTTCTTTGCCTGGTATTTTCGTCTTCACCATTCAAAAGTTTATTTAATTAAATAGCTTCAAATTATTAAGTAATTAATAAAACTCAAATTATTTTAAAAAATAATTAAATAATTTTTATTATTAATATTCATTTTTAAAATAATTCAAATAATAAAGGATTTGATAAAAACATTTCTACACAATAAATTTGTTGAATGTAAAAAAAACAAGAGCAAATAATCATTTCGTAACGACTGCCGCCACTAGATGGTCCGTTCTGCGCTTGCTGTAACTCGAACAACAACACGTACTGGTGCATGAGGACCATCAACAAGACGCACAACATCCTCTATTGCGAGTTCATCACGGGCTTCAGGAGCTACTACGACCTCAACCTCGATCCTTTTCAGGTGTGGGATTGTGGGATTGTGGTAGGTGTGGGATTGAGGAGTGTGGGATTGTGGTAGGTGTGGGATTGTGAGAGATGTGGGATTGTGGGAAGTGTGGGATTGTTGGAAGTGTGGGATTGTGAGAGGTGTGGGATTGAGGAGTGTTGGATTGTGAGGAGGTGTAGGATTGTGAGAGGTGTAGGATTGTGGAGTGTGGGATTGCGGGAGGTGTGGGATTGTGAAAGGTGTGGGATTGTGAAAGGTGTGGGATTGTGAGGAGTGTGAAAATTGTGGAATAGTGGCCGGCATGGAAGGTGTTAAGTTTCTAAAAATGTAGTACTGTAGATGGAATCTTTTCAGAGTTTCAGTTTTTTTAATTATTTATTTATTTTTCTATTCTATTATTTAATTCTATTCTAATTATTTTATTTTTCTCTAATAACACTGCACTGGTCGTTTGTTGGGTTAGATTTCATACTACAAACTGGTTGCCGCATTTGAATTAACATTAAAAATTATTTGTATTTTTAAACATACATCAGCATAAAATATTAAAATTACTTTTTTTTATTTTCCAACCAACACCCATAAAATCAAACGAGTCAGCTGAAGAACACGATATTCTCACTGAACCACGAAACACTGCAAAACTTCCACACGCAACTCAAACAACTGAAAAGTTGCAAGGGAAGTGCTCAGTGCAACATTGACCGCAACAACAATCTCAACAACAACAACAACATCAACAACAATAACTACAACACCAACAACAATAACTACAACACCAACAACAATAACTACAACATTAACAAAAACATTAATAACAAATTTCTTCCTAGTTATGGCAGGAAACAAGGACAAAATATTGATAACAACATGAGAAATGAGGCAAATAAAAACAACAAACAGTCATTTTCCAGTATTAGCACTCATAACAACAACAACTATTTTAACAACAATTACAACAACAACCAAAACGACAACGGCAATCATTATTACAACAGAACTAATCCACACAAAAACTTCCATCAAAGAAACAACGCGAACAACAACTTATTTCCCAACAACAACAACAATTACGACAACAGCAAAAATAATTTTTCATTTGAAAAATATCGTGTGAGTAACAGCAACCGCAATAACAACAACAACAACATCAACAACAACATCATCAACAACAACAACAATAACAACCTTAACAGGAACAAAAAAATTAGTGAGTGCAAATTTTGAATTTTATTAGATAAATGTTAAATACGTATGAATGAAAGATGACGTATGTGGTGACGTACGTGATGACGTACGTGATGACGTACGTGATGACGTATGTGATGACGTACGTGACGATCAGGGTTGTTAATATCGAAATATCGCTATCACTGATATTGTATAGACAATATTTCTGATGTCTTTGCTTAGTATCGAACTAGGTACCACCAATATTGCTTTAAATTTGATGATCTAAACAATCTATCGCTACGCAATCATTTTCATGTTATATATGAACTAACCAACGAATGCATCTTCCTGGATGTAATAATAGTTTCGCATTCACTTAGCTACGTTTGAAAAGTATTTGACGATACATTTTTCAAGTGTTGTTAACAATCCTGGTTATCAATGTTTGCTTAATAAACTTGTTAAAAGTTACAATATTCAACTTCCAATCAAATATCTTCTGGACTTTAATTTTTTTTTTCTTCAGAATTTCAGTTGATTAATCATGCAAATGTCACTTAATATAAATGGTAGCTGCTAATTAACCATGCAATTAAAAATGCATGCATCTTGCTACACAGGAAGAGATAATGCCAGATGGAACAAACGCAGAGAGGAGTGAAATACAAGGAGAAGAACTGGAGGACAGCAAGAAGAAATTATCATATGAGAATAGGATGATGATAGTTAAATTTATTTTACATATAATCATTTTTACACTAAATTAAAATTAAATTAATTAATTTAAAACGATTGTGTGAATATATATCAACAAATTACATACATGCAAGTTGATTTTAAAAATATTTTAGAAATCACTCCATTCTTTACATCAATTTAGACCAATGTTTAGTTTAAATGATTTTAATTGATTATAAATTGGTTTGAATATTTTTGTAATACGAAACCAAATAGCTTTATTTTTTTAAATTAAGAGACTAATTTAAAATCCATCTATCAAATGTCTGTTCATAAAACCATGTGAAATAAAATATTGGTAAAAGTTTTTTAAAGAAATTTTTTTAATGAGCTTAGACAAGAAAATAGTGGCAAATATACAAAGATCTGCTTGAAAAATTTTTTAAATTATGATTTCAAATCAAGTGTTTATGATTGAATGGCGAAAAAATATGTTAATTAAATTTTTTCGACCGCAAAATTGAACTTTGACGCCAGCCGCGTGTGATGTGGCGGTAGCATGTCCTTGTTACTTTGCTAGCAGACCTCTGTCGCTACTTATTTAAATTTGAGACGTTTATAACGTCTGCTAGGCATTCGTGTAGTTAGTATGTTCTTCTAGTGCAGACAACACCAGACAAGTCAAATCATTCGCCAGGATCATTTAAATGCTACACATTAGCAATACTCATTCATTGAAACCGTTAACAATTTGAAAAAACAACTCTCTTTCTATTAGTTCTGTAAACAACTTTAGTGGTGTATAGTTTTGTTTACATTGAGTTAAAATTTGTTTTTCATTATAAATGGAACGATTTATGTCCGTATCTATTTATCTATTTTATCTTCCACGTCACATCTCATTACAAATTTACAATGTTTTAAAAGAGTTTTGCAAATATAATTTTTAACTATGTTGTCATAATTTAATTTGCTCGTTCTTAAAAACAAGTTTGAACATTCAATTAAGATCTACAAAACCAATTATTCATAATTTCGTGAATTTTCGCCAAATGTTCTTGAAACAAAACTGAAAAAAATGATGTGATTAGCCGACTGATTGAGTATGATTGACTGACTGAGCGACTGATTTTGGCGGACACAATTCATGTGATTGTTGATAGACTACCCGATACAAATGTCCAAAAATGCAAAAAATAATTATCCATTAAGTTCAAAAAGACTTGGTTTTTTTTGATAAAGTTGTGGCAGACAGACAGTGTTAATGGATCGTGGTTTGGGTCATGGGTCATTGTGATTCAACAGTGAGTAGGTGTAAACTTGCAATATAGTTTGTTACTATGGGTATGTAAAAACTAAACCTATCTGCCGAATTTTTCAGGAGTTTTAACTAACTAACAAAAACATTTTGGCTGAAAATTCGACTAGCCGAGTTTCATTAGGCGGCGTCTAATAGAGGAATAATTCAGCGACTTACCTTCGACTAACGGCAAATACACAATACACACGATCACACTTTAAACATACGGCAGCTGTAAAGAGATGTATTGGCCAAACGATAACCTTATATTTTTGCAACAGTCGGTTGGGTAAAGTGAGTTCAGGTTTATAAAAATTAATTTTTCTAATGAAATGCTCTTCTTGGTGATCATTTGCATCTCCTGTTACTTTCCATAAAATCCATTAACTCATTATCGAACAACAAAATTAAATAATTTTAGTAACAGTATACTAAATACTGGAATTTATTAATTTAGTATCACTTTATTTATAAATTTGTTTCACTGATAAAAATATTTACAGTAATTTTCTAATAATTTTACGGCGCTGGGCTAAACAATTTTACGAAATAATCTTATTTAAAATTTTAATATTTAAAAATTTAATAAATTAAAATAAATATGCGTGGCAAACAAAAAAAGAAATCAAATGGCAGCAGAAATTAAACTTTCTTTCAATTGCAAAGATGACAGCGTCGAATCTTTCAACTTTTTTTTAAATTACGCAGCAAAAAGTGGATTTCTGATTTCTTTTCTCTAGCCCTCTGTCGCCAGAGTTGTCTGACTTTGGTCTTGGGACGACACTGAGGAAGTTATCATCATCATCACTACTTTTCTTTGGCTTGTTGTTGAAATCTTTGTTTTGTTGTTGTTGATTTTGTTGAGATGTGTTTTTATTCTGCGGGGGTGGTTGGGTCTGAGGTCTGGCCCCAGCACCAACATGAACTTCTGCTGCTGAAACTGCGGGGTTGGATGGTGCTGAAGACTTCATCAGGTAACCGACCATTGGATATTTTTCTGTCAAATTTCAACAATCCACATCATTTAAAATGATTGTTGATGCTGTATTAATTGATCTAACAACTGCTAGGATTGCTGAAAAGTGCAATGAAACATGAAAATATGTTACGGAATTAGTGGTTAAATAGATCCAATAAATTGATTTGCTATTTAGCTTGTGAAAATTTTTTGCCTATTTGTGCGGTTACAAATTATTTTGATAGCAAATGCAATTGCTTCTTCATCATCAGCAATATAAAAAGATATTCAAACCAAACCATCAAAACAATGATAATGATTAAACATCACCATTTTAGACCCAACAACAGTTTTTTTTTTATTATCGTTACAGTTATTATTATTATTCCTGTGACGATTCATACAATTATCCCACAGTTTTCATTATCATCACCACTCTCATCTCCAGTCAACTCAGCTGCCCACATTATTAGTATATACTTTTCTACCACTATTGTCTTGTCTTCATCATCATTACAATCACCATCATCATCATCATTACAATCACCATCATCATCATCATTCAAATTTAAATGCGGCTAACGATCAAAAAGCCGCTTCCACTTTTGAGCATTCTCCATGTGCTTCTGTGAGAGCAGCGTGTAGTCGCCCGTCTGAGCAATCTGAGCGTCGTCGTCTTCATCCTCCTTCTTTTTCCTTCTCCTCGTCTGCGAGAGGTTGAACGTCGCCAGTCCAAGTGTGGCATCTTTTCCAGAGAAGCCGCTGTACGGGCCACCTATATTGTCACATGGTGTTCAGTAGCTATGTTCACTAATGTTCACTCATTAAAATGTTCCTTAATGTTTACTCACTTAATGTTCACTAATGTTTACTGCTCATTGTAATATTCATTAATGTTCATGCATTTTAATCTTCATTAATGTTCACTCATCTTAATGTTCATTCATGTTCACTCATCAAAATATTAATTAATGTTCACTCACTTAATGTTCACTAATGTTTACCCATCTTAATGCTTCTTAATAATATTCACTTACTAAATGTTTACCCATGTTCACTCATCATAATATTCATCAATGTTCACACCTTTTAATGTTCATTCGTGTTCAGTCATCAAAATGTTAATTAACGTTCTCTAATGTTAAAATAAAAAGAGAAAAATTATAAAAATACATTGTAGTTTTCTAACACAAGAACAGCAACACGTGCGTACTGCACTTGTAAGATACGCAATGTAAGCAATTCTTGTGCACACGTGTGCATTCAATTTATGATAGCTTCCTCTACATTGTGTCTCGTTGTTGGCTTGATAGGCAATTATTTAAAATTAGAGAACAATGAACGACAAAACGAGTTTGTTTGTCGCACTGAAATGAGGAAGAAGAGGACGTGTTGAAAGATTGATGGCCACAACAACCAACACAAACAAGTAAAGTCAACAGAGGGTGTCCTGTTAACTTTATTTAAAACGTTTAAAACAGCCTCACTCCCACCCACTGAAATCAACGTCAACATTTTAAAAATGATCTCATGAATGACTTATTAAAACAAACCGGGTTGGTAGAAATTGCCAGCCGTGGTGACGTCATAGACGTTTCCGAGCAGGCAGATGTAGATGGGCCTCCCATTCGTTCCATCGTACTGAGAGAGTTCCTCGGAGGTCATGTAGAGCGGGACGATTGGAGCTGTGTTGGATGGGGTTGGTGTTGCTGTGGCTGTAGGAATCTGAAACGGAAAGTCCTCCATTTCTGCCGTTCGTTTGTTTCGCGCAAGCAAGTTAGCAGTTGAACTGAAGTTTGTGACGTGTCCAAATTAATTGTTGGTCGTTCAAGTGTTGGAAGGAAGGAAATGTTTGAAATGTGTGAGTCACTCAATAATGTGCGATGTACTTCTAAAGACAAGAGTTTATATCGTATCGAAACAAAACATTTATATTTCATCTGTTCGAAATGATGAAATCTCGTTCATACACTCCCATTTATATAATAGCATCGATATATTTCCACACACGAATATATCTCCACGCAGTGATATATGACGCGCAGTTGGGCGACCGGTAGATGGAGAGAAGATGATCTGGCGTACAAACGACGTGTCACTGATCGGAAAAGATGGACAAAAATTGAAAAAAAATCACACCTTTTTATTTCTTGCACAAAATAACACAAACCTGAGAACATGTAAACGACTGGTCAACTTTCATGAACTCAAGTCAAACACCAACAATCAAACATGTGCATGCCTGCAACAAAATTTAAAATGACAAAAATGCAAAAAAAAACATACACATCAATAAACATAAACACATACAAATACACTACACAAAGACACACACACACAGACGCAGACAAACATACAGACATACACACCTCAGTATCATCTTGAACTGTCTTTAATTACTTCGTTTCAGATGTTTAATTAAATGAGACGATGGTGACGATGGCAACATTCGTTGTCATGCCCACCACATCACAGCACAGCACAGCACACTGCTACCCCTCAGATACAGACGCACACACACGATTACTCGCATGTGCACGCATTTGGTCACACTTAATGTTGTCAATTATTTATTTAGGAAGCAAATGTCATAAAATACTATACCATATTATGTCATTTTAATTTTACCACCAAACAAATTTGTACGAATATATACAAATTTTATAATATATTGTTTAAATGGCGATTAACTTAATTGGATATGACTAAATAGACAACGCCTAACTGAAATGCATGTGAACTGCGCTAACAACAACCACATTGACTCAATTAAGAACTGCCACATCTCAAAATTCAGATGTCAACTAACAGTTCACATTAAAAATTTTCAAATTTGATAACACGAGTTTGACAACCATATTCAACCAGAAATATCACAACTTGCCTAAAACTTATCAAAAAGTTACAATTTTAATTTTAATTAAAAATAAAGTAAAGATCACTTTATCAGTCAGATTACGCAGGTGAAACGTTTGCAGACGAGTCGCGAAACAGTTCACCGTGCGAGATGATGGCAGATGATCAACATCCACTCTCACGACACACAACGAAATTAAAAATTTTTTTTTTAAATGATGCCGTCCCAGGTGAATGTGATTTACATTAGGTGCAATTTAAATTTTTTTTTTGAAATTGTTGGATATATTTGTAAAATGTTTTGTTTGAAACCTTTGTAAAATAACATTAACCTGAAAATTTTATCTAAATAATTTCAGAAGCCATTTAAAAAAAATTGCACGCACTCATACTATGAAAAAGTCCACCGAATAATAATTCGAGTTTTGTTTTACAAAACGTAACATTGCATCGTGCGTTGTTTTATGAAGATTCTCTTTCAAATAGAATCCTCCCAACAGACTGAACCAGTAGCAACCCCACCACATTAAATGACTAATATTATATAATAATAATTCGAACCAGTTCTTGGAAGGAACTTGGAAACATCTACGAAAAAAGATTGTAACCCATTTGGAGACATTTACGAGGAAAAGGTTTTGTAAACACTGGTTTAAGAAGCTCGTCGAGACGGAATAAATTAAAATGATTCAGGATGTATGCAGTAGGAAGAAATAAATTTCCATAATCTTCCCCGGACCAATGAAGACAAACTTTTATGACTTTTCTTGACTTGAATGAATGGTGTAATTTTACAAGAAGCAAGAATAGTATGACAGCATTTTATAGTAGTTATTGCCGGCTAACACAATTTCTATGCATAAGTTGATGAATGAAGATGTTTTATAAAACTTTCCTCAAAATTTCATTAAATTGAGTTGCAATGAAGCATGCCATGCGATGTTATTCCGTTGTTCCTTTCATTCGTTCATAGCTCTAACTTGATAGTCAAATGCAACTTAAGGTATTATAAAAAATATCAAATCTCATGCACATTTCTGACGCGTTTTGTTTGTGCCAGTTTGTGGTGGCCACACGTGCCAACCAATCTCTGTGCTCATCAATTCCAGCGTTCAGAAAATTGCACCTACTTTCTACTAATCATTGTCATTTAACAAACAAAGCCTTGAAATTAAAAGCCTTATTCTATAAATCTCGAAAAATTTAACGCTTTCTCTCAATGTTTAAAATAATATTTTCCGTTACAACCAGCAAGGCGCATTTATGCGGAACAACCACATTTAAATATATACGCGTGCACTTGTTATTAACGCGTGTTAAACAAGCAAATGGCCATAAAGCGTTGTAAAATTTTTCCGTAACTTTTTAAAAATATTACATGATTTTTTTAATTAATTTTCCAAGACTTTAATGACCAAAATCAAACTATAAGACTTTTCAGGAATTGAAAAAATGTGACCCAACTCCAGGACACTTCATGACTTTCAGGATGCGCAGGCACCTTGAATGACTGAGCCGAGTTGCATGTTGAAATGAAGAACTCCGAAGGCAGGTCGTCTCTGGACTGAACTGCATGGTTCTTGGAGGTGAGACATGATTTCGTGCAAACTGAATGTAGATACGAACTTGGCGCTACACAAAATATTTAGAAGGATAAGTTTGGCCTCAATCAAAAACGACAAACCTGCGCATTCGTTAACGATCAATAAGAACATGGTCTAGTACTATTTTCCTCCGTTGTTAGATGTACGAAAGATGATGCATAATTAAATTACGTATCCACTCAATTCATTTGATAGCGGTCTCAAATAAAAAATGTTTACAAAATAAACAAATAAACATGTTTACTCAAGTTTTCCCAAACTGCAGATATATCAAAATATGATACAGCATGCAAATAATGTTAATAAGGGGAATCTAGGGAAAGTTTTGAAAAATTCATTCAATGTTGCAATTCTGCACATACTAATAGGAATTTAACGTATTGCACTCGAATCAGCAGTGTTTCAATTGGTAAATTAATTGGTTACATCTATTAGACGCATATTATAACTATTGAAAGTAAAAATGAAATAATTATGGAACAAAAAACATATGTACAAGAGCCTAACTGTATTTGTTTGAATGCATGCAAGCTGAAGACAATATTAGCAAAAAAGAACGTTTGAGGTTTTGTAGCTCGCCCCCAAGAAGAGAGATGAGGTTTTTTTGATGACGCTGGTGAAGTTTAACCGTTCAATAAGTTTACCATGAAGCGAACTAAATTCATAGAATGCGAAGACGTAGTTAATGATGACATGCGTAAGAACAGATGAATAATGCAAAAAATATGAATTTGTACGTAAGAAAGTAAATTTAATGAATTGATTAATAAATTAGTTATACTCGTGACAAACGCATATCGATTATATACATTAAAACTTCAAGTGAATTTAAATGAATTAAATAAAACACAATTATTATTTCCTAGCAAGTTGGTAATTAAAAATATATGAACCTCATAAACAAATTGGATGAAAATGCAATTCAGGTTGAGAAGCACTACTATCAAGATAACAGTGACCAAGATGAAATATAGCCGACCACCAATTTCATTACGATGCTTTTATTATATACGCATTAAGTACATTCACGAGAATGCGAACCAGCAAAATAGTTCGACAGCAACAAAATGATCCAAATATTCAGGTCGCTAAAAAGTTGTTACTAGAGCAAAATACGCTTACGGATAATCAAAAAAAAAATACTTCAATAATTTAAATCCTCTAACAACACAACAAATGATGCAAAAATTTACCAGCACAAATTACCAGTGCATGCTGTGTTGTTAGTCATAACACTTGCAAAAACATTGGACCAAGAAACAAGTAACATATGCGTCTTCGTGTTTTAAACACACACGTGAATTTATATAAAAATTTCAACGAATGTGTTTATGAAAAAATGCTTATTTAATCTATAAATTTGTTCCGAAACTTATATATTAATGTATGACAAGAAAGGGAAATTTTCCAAAAAATACACAAAACGATTGAAAGAATCAAATGAAGTCAAACAAAAATTAAATATTTCATATAGAGCCAGTAAACAACATTGAACAGCAAATAAAATAAATGTTCTGCTGCAATTGAATAAAAAAAAGACAAGGTCAATGTCACCTATCAATTTATTAATTTATTTATTACGCACTTTTATTGACTAGCTCCCAAAACTGAACAAATGAAGAGATCAAGAATAAACTAACAAATGCAAATCAGCAGACACAAACACACACACACAAACACACACACACACATATAATCTATGATAATACACATGAAGGAAAAATTATGGAATGGAGTGAAAGAAGGGAGTAGCAATAAAGTTGGGAGATGTGGTTGGAGTAGTGAGGTGGTTGTCACGTTAATGTGGATGTCACGCCGTAGAAAACAGATGCTCAATCAGAGAGTAGAAAGTTCGTGGTAGACAGTAGAAATGGGAAAGAACGAAATTCATTGCTGTTCAGGTGAGAGGAGAAATTTGACGACGCGAGATGGTGATGTTTTTTCATACTGTAAAACGAGATGTCCTTCGGATCGGGTGGAAAGATCCATCAACTATGCATGATCGAGACAGTTGGTGAACAGCTGTACGGTGAAGTTTCATTAAAAATGGAATCGAACTTCTATACTACCGCACTGTTGAAGTCAAATGTTGAGGCTGTGTGGAGGAAATGTGAGACGCATGTAAATAAGGTTAGAGTGTGTTTTAAAAAGGGTAGCCAAATTTTGAGGAATGTTTACAACGTAAGACAACAAGACACATGTGTGTTGAAGACTTTTGAATTATGTTATGAACAAAGATGTACATGTTGGCTTCATTACCTGAAACAAGTTTACGGGACAAATCAAAATTTAATCTGTTAGAAGAAATGAGTGGTGAAAATTTTGATGTAATGTGGCGTTGAAAAATGAAACCATTGCAGATGTTTTGTAAAATAAATAACTGAAATGAGACATTTTTAAGATAGAGGGGAAAAACAAATCTGGAATGACGTAAACAAAAGTTATAAAAAATGTTACCATTAGATTCAATTTTAGATTCGATTTTAGCAGAAAACAAAATGTTTTTTTTAATAAAATGATGGTCAGATGAAAAAGTTCAACCTGGTTAGAGATTGTAATAAGCTGATAATGAATAAATAAATACGTAAATAAATAAATTAACAAATTAATTAATTAATTAATTAATTAATTAATAAATGAATGAATGAAAATAAGTTAATGAACGATTAAACAAGTGAGTCTACGGGTATTCATGTGCGTATATGAAAGAAACAAATAAGCAGATATTAATATATAAGAAGTTCGATGAACCAAGTTATTCAGAATAATTACTTATCATAGAGTTGTATCTTTTGGCATGTTAGCTCATAAACAAGACAAACTCTCGTCAATTAAATCTAATAACCAACAAACAAACCAGCCTATAATACTATTGAAGCAAATTACCAAACAACTAAAATAATTTGAGGATTAAACGACAATCGATAAAGGCCATTTAAAAGCCATCATTCAGACCATTGCCCTATCGTTAAAATTTGCTCGTCCAATCATCAATCAGACGTCCCCACTTCTTGAAATACTCCTTCTTTTCAGTTCTTTGACAGCTTCCCCGTCGTTATTATTATTATTATTATCATTATTGTTGTCATTGTTATTAGCGTCGTTGAGATTGGCATTCTGTACATTATCGAGCATGGCGGGGTCTGATATTATTGCACCGTCAAAGACCGCCTGGGCGGCAAACGTGCCGTAGGGTCTGTTGTTGTTCTCTGTGAAGTCGTTGCTGTTGATGACCCTCATCGTGGGGGGGCTCGGCGACGACCACGACTGCCTCTCGCCTGATCAACAGCATCAAAGTCTCAAAATTTAAATCTTTCATATATTAATGGATTAAACAATTGCAAATATAATTTCATAAAGTTATACAATTTAGAACTTTGACAGAATGACCAGCCAGTAGCTCACTGGCAGACGGTGGACAGCAAACTCTTCACTTGACAGTTGGAACAGGAAAACAAAATCATAGATGAAATTAATAAATAAATAAGCGTCGGTACTTTAAAAATAGTAAATATTTGTTAAAGAATAAACAACAAACCGGAGCCAAAAATAACGTAGAATAAGGTGGCAAAGAGAAGAATGGATCCCGTCATCCAGAATACGTTGTGCCAACTTGCGAGAGATTGATCTTCAGTCATGTAGGCCACAATGAGAGGATTGATGACGCCGGCTAACGTTCCAAAGGTCATGGTTATGGCCACCAAGATGCCGGCATATCGAGGTGCGATGTCCAGGTGATTGATCTGCCAACCTGAAAAAATTGGTCACAAAGAGAACTCAGATAAAAATTAGAATAACAAACTTGTGAACATCTATGAACACTGAAGATAGCAAAATGAAAATTTAACTTTAATCCCATAACGTTTATAATTACGTGAATGAAATCGAACTCGATAGATATCAATTGTTTTCAATAGTAAATCCATTAGCACTAATCAGCAGCAGCAGCTAAATTTTTAAAATCATTTACCGGATATCGCAAGTCCACTTATGCCGACAGCAATAGTGAGGACTGTGACGGCTGCCACCTTGCCATCCACTATGGCCAGTGCATAAAATAACAACCCCTCCACGCCAAACCCTGCCAGGAAGTAATTAATACACGTCAATAACGACTGACAACACTGAACAATCTACGTCAGGAAATCATCACGGACTTTTACAACAAACAACCAGCCAACCAACCAACTAACCAGCCGGCCAGCCAACCAACCAGCCAATTAACCAGTCAGCCAGCCAGCCAACCAACCAACCAGCCAACCAACCAGCCAGCCAGTCAACCAGCCAGCCAGCCAGCCAGCCAGCCAGCCAGATCACTAGCCAACTAACCAAGCAGTCAGCCAGATAAGCCGGTCAGTCAAACAGCCAACCAATCAAGCAACAAACCAGTTAACCAACAGAACAATCGATCAACACCTAAATCAATCAATCAGTCAATCAACCGACCGACCAACCTATTCCAGTAAATAACTTCCTGACAAAGGTAGCAGTGACGTTGGGTCTGTTGAGTAGGAGGTCGGCTAGACTGCCACTTATGATGCAGAAGAGAGCCATGAAAGCGTGGGGTAGTGATGAAAACAATCCATTCTAAAGTTAGAGCAAAATTAAACATATATGCAATATATACAAAAAATAATAGCACTGAACTATCATTTTGCCTTTGAAGAGTATTGAAGGGCGCCGTATAAATCTCTCTAATTATATCACAATTTTTATTGCAGCACCATCAAAAACAACAATAAAAAATATCCACTCAATCAATCTTGCCGCTACTTCCTTACTGCTAGTGTGCTTCGCATAACAATAATGAATGAACTATGAAACTCTTGAGATGGATGGATGGCTATCATGTAAACCTGCACGCTCGTCCACACACAACATCACACCACTGCCCCAATTCGATCTGACACATAACAAAAACACATACACAGCAAGCAAGCAACGTAGAAAAAAAAGCTGACTGACCTCAACGAAAGAGAACTCAAAAAGATGGAAGTATGTGGGCTGGTTGGTGAGGAGCATGTAGAAGATGCTGCTCCGTGCGAAGTTGCAGATGATCAAGGAGTACACTGGCAGGGAGGAGAAGATGGCTTTCCATGGCACTGGACTCTCCTGAATCACATGCACAAGTTCTTAGTTATTCATTTATTTATCTATTCGTTCAATCATTTATTAATTGTAAAATCCCATAAAAATAACTTTTAGTTGACAAAAGGTATCAAAAAAAGTGGAAATATTATTGTTAGAAACGAGGTAAAAATATTGATAGGACAATACTCTCAAATGGCAACATTCAATTAATTAGTGAAATCTAAAAATTACTGAGATTAATGAGGTATGACGTAATAATTGATGGATGGCACCTCGTAAATAACAGCTGCCTCTCCCTGCCTAGCCTCAATGAGTTTCAGTTCGTCGGGACTGATGGTCTTGTGCTTACGAGGCGATTCGTAGGCCAGGTACAGCCAGAACGCAAACCACACCACACCTGCAGCCCCTGGTAGTTCATAAAACATCAAACCAGATATAATTGAACTTATGCGCTAATGAACTGCTTGAGCTATCATGACAATATTCATGATGATTATTTTAAGTAAGAGATGCTTTATCATTCATTTGGACCAGATTGATCTATGTGCATTCATTTTTAACAACTGCACACCAAATGTGTG
>NW_008703942.1:172139-173859 GCF_000326865.2 Helobdella robusta
TAACCAACCAGCCAACAAACCAACCAACCAGCCAACCAACCAACCAACCAGCCAGCCAACTAACCAACCAATCAGCCAACCAAACAGCCAACCAACCAGCCAACAAACCAACCAACCAGCCACCCACCAAACCAGCCAGTCAACCAAACAACCAACCAACCAGCCACCCACCCAACCCAGCCAACCAACCAGCTAACCAACCAAAAACCAACCAACCGATCAATCAACCAACTAACCATGAACATAGAAGACAAAAACCCATCCCCAATAGTAGGTGAGCAATCCAGAAAAGATCATTCCAAGAGTGGGTCCAATGTATGAACCTAACAAATAACCAATGTTATCTATCAACTTGAATGAGTTAAATAAGTAGGAATCAATAAAAATTTAAATAAACCATAAATAAATAATTGCTGGTCAATACAGTGCGGCTCAAAATGATAGGAACTGTTGGTATAACCCATTTTCTTCAAAACCATTGCGCCGAATTAATTAAAATTTTTATCCCTAATTTTCAACATGTAAACAAACAATGAAACATAAGTAAATTATTGTTTAAAATAATATTAATTCAGATTATTCAAAAAATACGATTTTTACAACAAGTCAAAATCAAATCAAATCAAATCACTTTTATTCAATCAAACAAAACAAAAGCATGAATGATTCGGAGACCAAAAAAAGAAAATTAATTCTTGTGGGCTCGGCCACCGTGCAGCTCAAAATTGCTTCTCAATGATAAAATAAAATTGTCAATAGGAGAAAATGTATCAATGTTAATGAAATATGTACACACTTATATACATATATATACATATACATTATTATCCTTGAAAAACAGAACTTTTCGTAATTAAAAAATTTTTCAGTTTATTTTTAAAAAGATGCAAAGTGTTACAATCTTTAATTTCTTGTGGAATCGTCTCCCATATTCCTGGGCCGGTATGTTTCAAACTCATGCAGAGTACTTTAATTCTGGAAGGTGGAGCATAGAAAAGTGGCGTGTGGCGTGTAGTTCTTGCTTGAATGGAAGTTCCAAAAGTGAAAAAGTTTCTAAAAAATGCCGGCAATTGCTGACGTAGAAATCTAAAAATGAATGTTGCAACGTGGTAGATGAACAAGTTTTTGATGTTGAGTATTTTCATCTCGAGATAATATTCACTTGTGTGACAATGAGGATGAAGATTTTTAAATATTCTGATGAATCGGTTTTGGCATTTTGTTAACTGTTTTAGATGAATGTCAGGACTGTTTCCCCAAATTACGTTGCAGTAGATGAGGTGAGGAAAGATTAACGAATAATACAGGTCAATTAGAGTAGGTTTATTTAATTTATTTTTAATTTTGCTTATAACTCCTAGGGTTTTGCATATTCTTTTAGACATAGTATCTATGTGAATATCCCAAGACAGATTGTCCTTGATTGTTACTCCAAGGAATTTTGTGCTGGTTGAGCGAGGAATAGAAATATTGTTCATTTTTATGTCTAGGTTAGGTATAATATTTGTTAAAATTTTCGGACCAAAAATAATGTAATTACATTTAGAATAATTTACTATTAATTTATTTTTGATAAACCAGGTTGATATATTTTGAAGACTTTTATTGATGTTTTCTACTTCTTTCAATGGGTCTTTAGTTGGGAAGAAGATGTTAGTGTCATCTGCATATAGAAGNGTGATTTGCATCAGTTGCATGTGAAAATCGTTCATGAAGATTA
>NW_008703942.1:175823-178323 GCF_000326865.2 Helobdella robusta
TGGGTGCCTATAACTGTTTTCATATTTGCTATGTTAGTGTTGTGTGTTTTTTTCTTTGTTTTCAACATGTTGATGTTCGCCACGTGTTGAACATTCGCCACGTGTTGAACATTCGCCACGTGTTGAACATTTGAGCTCTTTTTAATTTTACGTTTTACAATCTCTGACCAGTCAGATTGCTTGCTCGATTCGGTCTTGCAATCGGATTGCTGCTTTCTTTCTACTTTTGGGCTATTGTTAATAGCCGCATCATTTACTATTTCTCGGAAGATGTTTCTTTCTTCAATAAATAGTTCTTCTAATTTTTTTAACTTTTCGTCAAGAATTGACTCAAATTTAGCTTTTTTTGAGCTTGGAATTTTAAAAAGGTTGAGAGCAGCATACTGAGGCAATTTGCTTTCAATTTTGTTGCTCAGAATGGTTTTTATTGTTAGTATTAAATCACTAACCTTGTCCTTTTTAGAGTTTCCAGAACTGTTTGGCTTTATTTTATCATCTTTTTCTAGATTTAATGCATCTAGATCGCTGGTAAGTATTTTTTTTGCTATTCTAATATCTTCACAATTGTAGAAATCCATTATTTCGTAAATGAATTCCGCATCGTCAATTTTGTCAGAATTATTAAAATTATTAAATAAATAACACAATAACTCGTTAATGCAAACCGCTCGCGACATCGTACCGGAAACAAAAACAAAAATAAAATGATAGGAACAATTTTATTTTTATGTTTAAAGCAGCAGTTTTAAAAATAGTATGCACATTAGATCTCACCAAACGTTGTTTTGTTCACATTAAGCGCGTTTTAGACTGATTTGAAAGTTTTGTTATATATGATATTTTAGAGGATGAAATTATCTATTAGAATATACAAGTATTTTTGAGATGCACACATAAATGGATTTTTGGCGATTTTTTAACTTTCTCGTAACCGTTGATATATTAATATATATATAGCGATTTGATGATGGAGTTTTTTTTATTGTTTTATACAATTTTTAATTTGAATACAGTTAAAATGTTATAAATAACAAATAAGGAACGATAATAAATATTTTTTAATTTCATGAAACCTTTAAATATTTTTTATTTAATCGGTTTTTTCATAAAATGCCTTTTAAATATGCTTCACCGTCGCTGAGTTCGAACCGTCGCGAACATTACCTTCGTCAAGAAGAACAAAGGCATTTCTAATAAGAAAAGCCTGTGAGGGTACAAGCAGTTCCGTTGAGTTGATAAATGGCTTACAGTTAAACTGTAGTATCAGTGCTGTAAAAAAATGTCTAAAGAAATGCAATTATTTAAAATTTGAGAAAAAAATCAAATCATTGCCACTGACAAAATTTCATAAAGAGCAACGATTGCAGTGGGCAAAAGATCATGTTACCTGGGATGGAAAATGGAAATTTTTCATAAAAAAAAAATTCAATCTTGATGGTCCAGATGGCAACAAATTTTATTGGCACGATGAGAGAAAAGAGAATAAAGATTTATTAAAAAAAACAATCAGTCATGGTTTATGGTGCCTTTTCTTTCAAAGAAAAAAGCCAACTGTCAATTCTTCAAGGACACCAACATTCTCAGGCATAGAGAAAAATTTATATATCAACATGATAATGCTCCAATTCATACAATCCAAAGCCACTAAAGAATTCCTAGAGACGCATAAAATTGATGTTTTACCATGGCCAGCATTATCACCTGATCTCAATCCAATTGAAAACTTGTGGGGGTGTTTAGTCAGACAAGTTTATGCCAATGGAAGACAATTTAAAAATCTAAAAAATTTAAAAAATAAAATTTTAATGCATAGGGACAAAATTGATGAAAATTTGTTAACATCTTATTGAGTAAATCCATGAATGCAAAATGTCTAAGTGTTATTGAAAATAAAGGAAACAAAGTAAACTATAAACTATTCTTTTTGCCGAATAAATTGAATTGAATTGAACAAACCAATCAGAGAGCATATGAGATTGCACAACCAAACAGAAACCAACGACCAACCTGTGAGGACCGTGGCTCCCATCCTGCTCTTCTCCTCTGGCAGTGACCAAATTCGGAGGACGTCATAACAGCTTGGATACAACATCCCCTAAAACGCAGATGCAAACTCATTACTTGTGCACACACAAACACATCTTTCACACACACAAACACACCGCAACACACATCTTTTACACTCACAGATACATTTATATATATCAAACACATCCACACATATATCCCCACCAACACACGCACATTTAAACTCTACATACATCAAACACACACACACATCATATAGTGACAATATATTTTTTGCAGTATAACATTTGATTAGACGGCTCGCTCATATCATAAACACCTCCTGCTTTTGATATTAATCAACCAAACAAATTATTAACTGCCAAATTATTATTAAGATGAAGTGAGTAACCAGTTGAACTTTGACATTAAACAGGTCCTTATAATTATGTCACGATTATGCAATTTGTTAATTAAAAAAGCAACATTTTAT
>NW_008703942.1:183323-193828 GCF_000326865.2 Helobdella robusta
TCTTATGATATTCAAGAATCATTTACACCTAACGAAGTTACTCGCTGGATTGGAAGGAACATTCCTACTCTATGCAACATTCTTTATAATAATTGAAACATTCCAACAGAATAAAAATTGGCGGCCGATACATCCAACATTTTCAATATTTGAGTCATCTGAGTTCCCCTAAATCAACACATTCTGAGACCATTCAACGCATATCTTTGCCTTTTCGTTTTTGTATAATTTAAAACATTTGAAATGAGTTTACAAATTGGCTCCCATGATTTGGCATGTAAATACTTTGATAGGCAGCATTCATTATAATCTGCACAATGTAGCAGTGCCTGATACAAAACAGCACGCAATGACTGTTACAGAAAAACATTTTGAGCACTGCTGACATAATTCATTGTAAGCAAGCTTCATTTCATTTTATTAATGAACAAAATGGAAAATCGCAAAATAACTTTTACTGCATAAAATGATATATGAATATCTTGATGTTAGACAAAAAACATTTCATCGGAAAGTGATGTTAATGTGTCTTGATCAAGAAGTTAAAACTTCAATATTAGTAACATTGACGGTGATGACGAAATAAGTTGATATATATGCATAAAATTAAACACACAATTTCATTCTAATTTAATACTTCGTGAGGAATTCCATATGGAAAGTTCTGGGAATCATTATTCAATTAATAAAAGTAAACAAAAGTTGTTGAGCCATCATAAACACAACCATCCATCCTTATCATCTATTGTAATCATAAAATATATTAACATCATCACAACCATCATAGACGTCATCTTCCTCCTCCTCATCTCACCATCATCATCATTATTATTATTATTATTATTATTATTATTAAATAATTAATTTTCAAACTTTCAGCAAGAATAAATAACAGTGTTAAAGTTGTAAAACTCTCATTTTTTTCTGTCTTTTTCATATTTTTTTCTTTCCATCTCTTCCTTTCTCTCTCTCTCTCTCTCTCTCTCTCTCTCTCTCTCTCTCTCTCTCTCTCTCTCTCTCTATCCCTTAATTTTGGAGCTGAAGTCAAAACTGTTCCAATTTTTAGATTTTTTCTTCGTAATTTTCATCAGAATAAACTCATTTGATTGTTTCTTTTTTATGATAAAAAGAAGAACAAAACTTAACAACATTGTGGTGCCAGACCCTGAAACTCTATTTATTCTCTGTGGGCATCCAGGCACAACCTGCTGCCAACACCATTCCTCATTGCTGCCAACACCTCACTTTACACAACCAAAACTAATAATTTCATGCTGATGCAAAAAGTTAAATTTCGAAATCTTCAGAAGAATTCAAATTAAACACACCTGAATACAAATGAGGTGTGATGAGGATAAACAAATGAATGAACAAATAAGCAAACGAATGATAAATGGACAAACAAACAAATGAATGGACAAACAAAACACAAACTAAAAATAAATAAACAAACAATCAAACGAACAGACTAACTAAGAAAGTAACTTAAAAACATACATCCACATTTACAAAATGAAAAAACATACAGCGGCGAGAGATCTGGGATCAGACACTCTGGTGGGAGCTGTTTTGTGTAATATTGCAACTACAGTGACCCCTATGTTGACCCTCTGGGCGTTGATGATGATCATGCCAAAGAAGAGTAACATCAGCAAGATAAATCTCTTGGGAAAATATAAATCACCACAGCAATTCAACGAGCTAGAGCTTTTATCTGATGTGTTGGTGTTGTTGGTGGCATTGTTGTTGCTACTATAGCTGTTGTTGTTAGTGAAGCTGTTGTTGTTAGTGAAGCTGTTGTTGTTAGTGAAGCTGTTGTTGTTGTTGTTGGCGTTGGTGTTATAATAGTGTGGTTCATGCATTGTTTCACTTTTACTCAAACCCTCGTCTGCTGATTTCCTTGACATTTTTTGAGAAATTTTGTTGTTGGTGTTTGAAGGAGTTTCTGGCTTCGATTCTATCTCGCTTGTTTCCTTCTGAAGAACAGAACAATAATTCTTAGCTATTATTTTTTTACAATGCAACCTATAAATAACCCATGGAGTTCAAATGAGTTACTAGGCAAATAATGATCAAATGAGATATTCATGACAAATTTAAAGAAACGACAACAGCCTAAAGAATTAAATAACAATCAAGCAGTCATAAATGGATTGCTATCATTAAAGTTTTGTCAAGAAGAAATTAAATCAATTTATTTCACAACTTTGCATGCATTAACTTTTTTAATACAATAATTACTCTGGTGGTTTTAATTAATGCTTCAAACCAATCATAATTCTATGTTATCTGTGAATTCTGAAAAGTAATTTTAAAGCATTTTAGTGATTAATATATAAAATAAACAAGAGAAAAAGATTTTATTCTAACTTATAAACCTTTTATAAAATCACTTAATTTCTATTCAGTCAATATCATTTATTGTTTGATAGATATTTCTCTACACCACACACAGCAGATAGAACCAAAATAATGTTCATCAGACCGGCACACTCCCAATCAAGTTCGACGCAGGTCATCATTTGCAATGTTCACCAACATCAGTTTCACGAACCACTGCACTCTGACATTAATTAATCAATCTTCTTTTGATCTTTTAGGCATCGTGTTTTTCTCAATTCAAAAACTCAGTTTAGCCACAACACACACAGACAGACGTAACTGACCAACCAACAAACTCTCAGATCAAACTTATTTAATTAGCAAACTTATTGAGTACAATTAGTAATTATTGAGAACATATATATCCATATTTTGGCAGTAAAACTATTTGTTTAAAAATTTTCAATAAATTTTAAAACAAAATCACACACAAAAAGTAGTAATAAAACATAAATTAATACTTTATAATTTCATTCACCAATAAAATACATAATAACTTTGGTGGCTCTAACTTGGGTCTTTGATGAAAGTTAATTCACATCATTTCTCTCTGCGGACCTATTTCATATTTCATCAAACATATTTTAATGTTTGCTGAGATTTGAAGTTGAATCAGGGATGACTGGCTGAATAACTGAATAAACAAACAGAAGCAGGTGTTCAAGGGATTCAATGATATTTAAAAAATACTGGATTGAATCTTGAAATAATTTATTTATACATCATGCACTGGTGGTATATATATATACCAACATATAAATATATATATATATATATATATATATATATATATATATATTGAATTATATTAAATTATATTGTATTGCACACTATACTGTATGTATGTATAATAAATATAATAATAATACTATATGGTAAATTGACAAGTGTTATTTTATTAAACCACTAAAATTAGAAATTTAGTTTAGCATTTTGGCTGCAAAAAAACTACAGCTAAAATGAATAAATTATTTAAAATAAAATTAAGTAACTTAACTGCTGAAAAACAACTAATATTTAGCTAGCAGCTAAACTAAAATCTAAGAAGCCAACTTCTTTATTATTATTAACTTTCTCCATAAATTTTATTTAATAGCTTTCTTTAGTAATAACTCTAATAATCTTCTCAACCAATCAACTATTAATTAAAAAATAAAAACATTAAATTAATTAATATTAATTATTAATTGAATCAATTTTTTGAAATAATAACCTATCAAATAGGTCCTTTCTTGTTAATTTTATATTTTAATTATTACAATTATAATAACTCTAAACTAAATGATCAATTAATAACTAATCAAATATTAACTAAATTAATTAAATAATAATAATGAATAATCTAATTAATTTAACAATTTTCAATTACCTTTTTAATTATTAAATTATTAATAATAATATATCAATAATAATCCAATTTTATTATCAAATCAACAAGCCATCATCACAATTACTGCAATGGAAAACAAACAAATTATTGCCATAAAAAAATAAAATTGAAGAGAAATATTTGCGAATTTGTGAAAAAAAGAACAAGACAAAAATTCAACAAAAATACAAATATTAACAAACATTTACGGACAAATAAGAATATTCATTTAGTTCAATTTAATTTTAATTCTAGCGATTTAATTTCAATTATTTAATCCTAAAACTAAACAATAAAATAACCATGGTTTGTTTTTATTTTTTTGTTTATTGCGAAAGTCGTCAACTGAGATGAAAAACTTTAAATAAATAAACAATTGATTGCAGGTAAACCAAAGATATTGCAAGAGTTAATCAACATTTTAATCTATGATCATTTTCTAATTATCATAAGATTCTAATCATCTTGTTTTAATCATCATATTCTAATCATATTCTAATTAATCATCATATTCTAATTATCATATTCTAATCCTCATATTCTAATTATCATATTCTAATCATCATATTCTAATCATCATATTTTAATCATCATAAGATTCTAATCATCATATTCTAATCATCATATTCTAATAATAAGATTTTGATCATCTTGTTCTAATATTTTTATCATTATATTTTAATCATTATTACAAAACATTAGATTCAATTTATTGGAATTTATTCAATGTATTCTAGTCATTAGGTAGGTTTTAATCACTAAATTGTAATTATTAGATTCTAATTTTTATAGTCTAATCATTAAAGTCTAATCATTAAGCTATAATTAATTTTAATCATTATATTCTAATCTATGGATTCTTCTAATCATTATATTCCAATCTTTATGTATAGGTAGGTTCTGAACATTATATTTTTATCAATAGATTCTAAAAATAATTTAATTCTGATTATTTAATTATGATGATTTGCTTTTAATCAATATACTCCGCCGATCATTGAATCTATTCTATCGATTCCAACAATCAGACAATATAATTATATTTTAAAGATTGATTCGAACGGTAGATTCTAGTGATTAAATTTTAAAATTTTAATCTTTATGTTTTAACCATTGGATTGAAATTTCATTCATTAGGTTTAAAATACTAAGATTTCTATTATAGATGTTGTGTTTAACTCTTACCATTAATTTCTAAAAATTTGCCTATCGAAATCACCGCCAGCATTGTTTATAATAAACTGTTGTATTTGCTAAGATATGTACCTAATAATTTGTTCCAATACCTAGCCGGAAAATAAAATGATTATTTGAGATGTGGTGGAATCTAGTTGTAAAGCATGCAGTCCTCATAATTTATATGTATTTATATGTATTTATAATTCATAAATATCTCATAATTTTCTTCTGTATCTTCCGGGCTCAGCCTTTTCTTAATGGTGTCTGCTGATACCAAACAAAGTTAGAAGCACCAACGTCGCCACTCCTTCCTTGGTTGATTCCATAGTCGGTACAATCTACCTCGACATTGATAGTCGCCCCGTGTCCCCGTCATAATGTATAAACATACAACTTAGCACTGGGCTTGCCCGATCGTATTCTTTTCATTGCTATAAGATATCCTTTGGTTCCACTTAACTTACGTAGACTAAGGCTGAGTGTATCAAATCTTAAAGCGACGAGGAAGAAGAATTTACAAGTTTGAATATATTTTGCTCTACGCAAAGGCGTAAGGAAGGGAAGCATTGGGCGGAAAACCCACAATGGATAATTTTGTTAGTGTTTAACGTTAAAAAATCTCTTGAAATAAATTAACATGTAAAATTGTTTCACCCAACAGCAACATTTGGCAGATTTGTGTAACAATCCCAGGTTGCTGGTTCCAATATGTAAAAAAGTGAAACTGGCAAACATTATTCTAAGTTAACGCAACAGAATGCACGTAGGCCCTATAAATTTTTTTATAATATTTTCGTCCTAAGCTCTATTTTCTACGGAGTGACATCAGCACAAACTGTTACCTAGACGTATGCCGATGTTTGAGGTGGGAGGTGCATTCAATTCCAATTCACTTACATTCTTATCCTTCCTGTCTAAACTTTTCATTTTTTTGTTATCTACCCTCCCATTCCCGAAGAGGTATTTTCATTCTCTCCCGTTTACCTCTCACTTACTGCATTAAATTTTCAACTATGTATAAACTTGGCCTAAAATTTGATATAAAACCAATAAAAAATAAAGTTAAATAATTTTATGTACATTAAATATTGTATTGCTAAGTATGAAATAGAGCCAAAAATCATTCTAGAGTTTCCTATAATAATACTAAAAATGACAGCTAGAAAAAATATTTGTATTTATTAATAGTAAAAAATTTCTCAATTCTCGTCGTGCATTCAGCCATTTCCGTTTCCCTGCAACATTTCAAAAAATAAATTATTTCCATTTCCATGAAAATTTTATGATTTTCCCCATTTTCCCATTCCCATGCCCACCTCTAAATGGCAGCCCCTTTAGGCAGCCAGATGATTCATTCATTCATTTTCATACGCTAGCACACAGCGTTCCAAAGTGGCGGATCCACAGGCTTCCTTCGGTTTTTTGACTTTGCATAATTTATATATAAATCGGAATATCTTATAGCACTCAAATATTTTTCGAATGAAGCAAACAAAACTAAATTGATACGTCGTTCAAACCGTTTTACTACAAACATTCTTTCCCAAATGTTCCGTGAAAATAAAATAATGCAAGCAGTTTCTAATAACAACATTAAACAATGTTTATAAATGGGTGATAATAATGATGATTGTAATAACGCGTTCAATCAAGCAAACGCAATGCCGTAGAAACAAATAAGAGTGAGTGAGTGAAGGAAGGAAGGAAATTCAATTGCAGCTTATATCGTTGGCATGGTGTTGAAACAAAAACTTTATTAAAATTTATTATTATGACCTCAATTTTGTGAGATTTTGTAATTTGTAAGCAGCTTTAATAATTACAAAAATAACTGAATGGATTGTGAAGGAGCCAAGTGATGATGTGCTGCTGAAAAATAAAATGAATGACGACTTTGTGAATTGAATGCAATGCAAGAATAATTTCAAGACGGATTGTTCAAATGGACGGCTACATAAAAATATAATTAGTGATCTGATTATCTGAGTTTCAACATTAATGTAAATAAATTGTTAATTAAAAATAAATAAAAACCAAACTTTACAAAAATCAAAAGTTACGTCAATCTGACTGTACTGATCGTTAAGTGTGTTTGGCGGACAACTTAAGCATTGGAAGACATTTTCAAAGTTAACGATCATCACCATCAGGAATAAAAAATATAAATAATTGGTGGCTGTGCAAAAGAGGTAATTTACATTGTCCTATCAAAAAGATGATAATGCAATGAACACAATTGAGTGATCGTACTAACATAAGTTAGAGTACAACATGTCATGTGTAGGTAATAACGCGTTTTTTATGTACATTTACGCACATGCACCCGCCACTGACATGCAAGCAGGGAGGGCCTCATTGTTCATTTACCGTTGTTTGATTAGTAAATTTTATAAAAAATATATTGACCGTTCCAATTTATTAAGCTGTAAATGTAAAAAAATATATGATGGATGAATCGGAAAAATAGAATTAAGAATTCGATGGTCCGAAAATGAGGATTGAACAGGAGTTGTTAAAATTTCAAAAACTCGAATCTTGCCATGAATAATAAATATATGAAATAAATTTGTTTTCAGCAAGAGAAGTGATCTTTGTTGATGAAGTTGTGTATGGTTTCGAACTGGCTGGCGAGGTTCTGCCTGCGAGCGATGCTGTCTTCATCCAGTGATTCCAACAACTGACGCCGCATGATAGTGAACGATATTGTGGTTATTAATGAAGTTGTAATCAAGATGATGACGTTGACGATGATGAAGATGGTGATATCAATAAAATGAGGAGAATGACAAAAATAGTTATGATGAAAATGATGTGATAAAAAAGATGATGATACCTCGACGCGGTACTGAAGTGCGTACTGGTAGAGCTGCTGAAGAGCGGCATCTGTTTGGCAGCTGGTTGAATGACTCTGAAATAATTTTTTAATCGTCATCATTTTCGTCATCACCATCATAACCATCATAATTTAATCGCCATCAATTCATTCCCAAGATACAAATTAATACTTATAATAGTTAATTTATTAATTAGTAAAATTCAATTCCTCACATTAGCAAAGTTCAACGTTCAAATTTCTTGTAAATATGTAAATTAAACTTGATCAGTGATAAATAAAACAAGAAAAAATTACTGTGAATTACAATCAGCACGTGAACAACAAAAACAACAACAGCCACGTCAAAAACTTATTTCATGTGTATGTGAGGATGTTGATTGTAGGAAGAACGGACCTGCGAGTGCTGTGAGAGGATGTTGTACATGTCGTCATCAGATATATCCGGCAGGTGCTGGATGAGGTGGAAGTAATCGTCAACCATCTTTCGGTAGCGTGGAATGTCCTTCGCGTACAGCAACTTGCTTGATGGAGAATCCTTCGTCAAAATAATGTCCACCATTTTATAAAATTTTATAACGCTATCACAGTGTCATCATTTTTGTTTATCTTTATTTATGCTTGCCTTCAACATTATCACATCAACATTTCGTCATTACAGCAGTGAAATAAGATAGCTTCAGAAAGTTCTCTTTGTCGAAAATTTTTTTAAACAATATTGCTTCCTCTAAAAAACTTTAACATCCAAGTATACAGAATGAACTTTCATGTCAGTTGAAAATTCGACTAAAAGAAATTATTTTTCAACATCACTCAAAATCAAAATCTTCCATCACCCAACCATCCACCAACCAACCAACCAACCAACCAACCAACCAACCAACCAACCAACCAACCAACCAACCAACCAACCAACCAACCAACCAACCAACCAACTAACCAACCAACCAACCAACCAACCAACCAACCAACCAGCCAGCCAGCCAGCCAGCCAGCCAGCCAGCCAGACAGCCAGACAGCCAGCCAACCAGCTAACCAACCAACCAACAAAGGACAAAGAAACAAGGAGACGAACCTTTCCTAATTTTTGTTGATGGAGTGAGCACCCGTCGATGAAGGTCTGCGTGATGACGGAGAGGCATGCGTCGACGCAGGGCTGCTTGTCAACGTCCAACAGGAAGTCGGGGTTCTTCAACATGTTCACCCAGAATCGAAGTAACAAGCTGCAATGTGTTTGTGTGCGTGGTGTTGTGTGTTTGTGTGCAATTGTTGGTGTTGTTGTATGTAACTGTGTGGTGATGTGTCTTCTTGAATTCAAGCATGTGTTTGCTCTTTATATTTATGTTGTTATTGTTGAATGATATTTCATCTTAATAAATTGATAAAGTCCTAATATTCTTTTGTTCATTGATTGTATGACAATCAATGAAACGTTAAACCTATCCTGGTTCACACTCTAACCAGACAAAATTCGTTCATGCTTGAAAACCTAAGTGCACCGCCCCAATTGAAAACATTTAAAAAAAAGTAAAAAATACCGCGAACAACATCTGCAACCAAACTACTGCAACCAAACAAGTGCAACCAAACAAGTGCAACCAAACAACTGCAACCAAACAACTGCCACCAAACAACTGCAACCAAACAACTGCAACCAAACAACTGCAACCAAACAACTGCAACCAAACAACTGCGACCAAACATTTCCTACTTCTTATAAGAATTCTATTGTTATTCCTATTCTTAAAAACTCATCCTTAGATCCTACCTCTTTATCTAATTATAGACCTGTAACTAATATTATTTTCATCTCTAAAAAAATAGAAAAAGTAGTTTTTATTCAACTGTCATCCTATTTAGACTTTAACTCCTTGCTACCTGTATCTCAATCTGGTTTCAGACCTGCTCACAGTACTGAAACTTCTTTACTTAAAATACACAATGATATCCTTCTCTCTAGTGACAATAGTAATCTTACTCTTCTTCTTGCTCTTGACTTTTCCTCAGCTTTTGATACTGTTGACCATACTATTCTCTTGAGACTGCTGCATCTTTCTTTTAATATTACTGATTCTTGTCTATCTTGGTTTTCTTCTTATCTCTGTAATCGTTTTTCTTCTGTTGTTCTCAATAATTCTACTTCTAACACATACTAACCTTCTAACCTCTACTCTTACTTTCGGGGTACCTCAGGGTTCTATCCTTGGCCCTCTTCTATTTATATTCTATACTTCTGAACTACCTCGTATTATTAATAACTTTTCTTTCTCTAGTCAACTATATGCTGATGATTCTTACATTTATACTTCCTTTCCTCCATCTAATCTCAATAGTGTTCTTCATAATTTATCTCTATGTCTTGCTTCAATTATCGCTTGGTCTGACTCTATGTGTCTTAAACTTAATCCTTCTAAGTTTGAATTAATTTGTTTTAATAAATCTAAACACTCTATTACTATTCCTCCTATTATCTTACCTGATTCTAAAACTCTTGATGTCTCTCATAAGTTTCGTAGTCTAGGTTTTATCTTTGATTCTACTATGTCTCTCTCTTCTCAGATTAATAGTGTTGCTAGAACCTCTTACTTTCATCTACGTAGAATAAAAAAACTTTTGCCTTTTCTTGATGATCCTACTCTTCTCCTTCCTGTTACTTCCTTAGTCTTATCTAGAATTGATTATTGTAACTCGCTCTACTATGGTCTTCCTGACTCTATACTCTATCCTTTAAGTAAAGCTTTA
>NW_008703942.1:204955-234955 GCF_000326865.2 Helobdella robusta
TACTAATACTACTACTACTACCACTACTACTACTACCACTACCACTACTACTATTACTACTACTACTACTACTATTACTACTACTACTACTACTATTACTACTAAACTTACACCACTACTACTATTACTACTACTACTATTACTACTACTACTACCACTACTACTACTACTACTACTACTACTATTACTACAACTACTACTATTACTACTAAACTTATACCACTACTACTATTACTACTACTACTACTACTTGGACCATTACTACTACAGATGCGTTTCTCACTTTAACCGCCCCACCACGACTACCACTCTTTTTTCATTTTTTTTACAAACAATATTGTAGCATCAGTTAGTTGGACCTTCAATCGTTCCTGTTCACAGCCACAGGAAACATTACAATAAAAATTCAACTAACCAACCAGCCAGCCAATCAACCAGCCAAATAACCAACCAATCAATCAATCAACCAACCAACCAACCAGCAAACCAGCCAACCAATCAATTAATCAATCAACCAACCAACCAGCCAACCAACCAGCCAACCAGCCAACCAACCAACCAACCAACCAACCAGCCAACCATCCAGCCAACCAGCCAACCAACCAATCAATCAACTTAATTAACGGTGAGTGAATGAGTAGAACAAAAACTGTGCAGCCAATCCAAATACTTATTCAGTTCACTCCACAAAATTCAGTGCAATGTTATTTCAATATAATTTTTGCGCAATAACTACAAATTTTGATACATGGCGTTGAAATGAAGTCATGTGAATCTGCAGAGCCCTGGTTCAAACGCAGGTTGTTGCCTCGCAAAATGAGCTGTTAAGATGGAAGTGCTTGGAGTCTCTTTATATAACAGATGTCATGTGCGCATTTTGATGAGCTATCAACTCGAAGAATAGTGATTAAAAACCGTTTGCATGTGGCATTGGAGTGATGATGATGATTTTCTTGTGGCAGGCACTCTGATTGGTGGATCAGTCACGTGGACCAAGCACTCGTATCCAGTCAAATCAGTTGGCTGTTGTTTATAATGTTGACGTTGCAATGTTAATTTATGCCGATGACGTAATAATTCAGTTATGATGTCATAGTTGTTGTTGTTGTGTTAATAATTCAGTTATGATGTCATAGTTGTTGTTGTTGTTGTTATAGTGGTATTGAAAAATCAAAAGATGTGCAACAAGCTAACTCATAGTCATTAATAAAAACCTCCACAACAATAACAACAACAACAACAACACAAGTAAAACCTTGTAACAACATTCCAACAATAGCAACAACAGCCTCACTACTAATAACACCAAAAACAACATCAGCAACAACAACATTAAAGTAACAAAACAACCAGGACAACATTAACAACATCAAGATGATGACGACCTTGAGACTTGGGAGGTTGACGCCAGTGATGTTCAGCGTGGTCGGAACCTCATTTGCTATGTACAAATCGTCATCTTCACTTCCTACGCTGGTCACCATGGGACAGTACTGCGATGTTTGTTTGTTTGTTTCTGTGTGTATGTGTGTGCGTGCGTGTGTGTGTGCGGATGTATGTGTATGTGTGTTACTCACGATAATTAAATCGATCAATCAGTCTGTTAGTTCTTTCCTTTATTCACTCATTTATTTTTTTTCACTTATTCCACATATATATTTTTCTTTTGTTAGCACTCTTCATTCGTTTATTTTATTGGTCAACAACTTATTTGCGCCATTGTGTGGCCGCTTTCTTAACCGGCTAATCATCCGTGCGTCCATCTATTTATTTTATTGGTCAACAACTTATTTGCGCCATTGTGTGGCCGCTTTCTTAACCGGCTAATCATCCGTGCGTCCATCTATCTATTCATCAATCTAATAAAAACATTCATCATAAAAATGTAATAATAATAATTACTATTATTATTATAACATTGCTTAAAACAAACGAAAAGATGCACAACAACAAAATAATAAATATTATTGCTGTCACTACAACTACTACCATTATTGCTGCTGCTACTACTTCTACTGCTGTTGTTAAACTCTGGTAGTAAGAGGAGAATGTATTATCAATATGTAGAAAAAAATGTTTACTGGTTTTCAGGTATTTTTATTTGTTTTAATTTGTTTGTTTGTTTTGTATATATTTTTTTAATACTTTTTTATTTTGTGTGTTTGTCAGTGAGCGAGTTCGTGTGATTGCCCACTTGTACGCTTGCGCAAATATTTGCTTGCTTACTTGTATGTTTTCAGATTCGATGTATGTTTTTATGCTCGTACGATTGCTCGTTTGTATGTTTTTAACGTTTGTAGGTCTGCATATTTGTACGTTTGTATATTTGTGTGTTTGCATGTTTGTTCGTTTGTATGTTTGCATGTCTGTATGTTTGTATATTTGTGTATTTGCATGTTTGTGTGTGAAACCTCTATGTGACAACTTTAAGACCGTGCTTTGGCTGTGATGAAAATTAAAAAAAAACATTATTAAAATAAGAAACAGAACAAATAATAACATAACCGAAAGTAAAAAAAATAATAACAATAATAATAATAAGAATAATAATAATAATAATAAGAATAATAATAATAATAAAGTAAATACCTAATTAATATGATATTGAGCAATATATCCGGGAACATATTTTGAATGCTGGGAAATTGAAATTTTTGTTGTGATTAATGTCATAGAAACATAGGATTTGCCATTATTATTATTATCGTTAATGTTGTTGATGTTATTGATATTGTTGTTATAATTATTGCTGCTGCTTATGTTCTTGATGTTATTAATGTTGTTGATATTGTTGTTGTAGGTTTTAATTAATGCTTTTGTTAACTCTCTCTCTCTCTCTCTTTCTCTCTCTCTATCCCTTTTCATTTCTCTCTCCCTCCCTCTCTCTTTTTTTTTTCTCTCTCTTTCTCTATCTTCTAATACATTTTTATTTCAATACAGCAAAACTTGTTTAATTACTTTAATATTTAAATAAAATTGTGTTTAGCGATACATGTTGATGTCACTCATTCTAGTTGATGTTGTTGTTTACATGTTGCCGTATTTAATGTTGTTGTGGTGGTTTCATTGCATTTAATGTCGTTGTTTTGATATTATGGTTGTGATTGTTTACTGTTTGAAACACGTTTTTGCGCAGACTAGTTGAAATATTGTCGATCATATATAAGCATTTGTACAGTCATTTACAACATTAACTACGGCGATCCGGTGCGATCAACTGTAAACGCGCTCCTTCCACGTTCTTAAGGGGCTGGCAGGCATTTGTTGGCTCATTTCTTATATTATTATTATTATTGTTGTTGTTGTTTTTTTGTATTTTTGTCTGCAAACTTGTTAGTATTTGTCTCTACGAACTTGTATATTCATTTGCTATAAATATGTTTTTGTTGACAAACTTGTTTGTATGTTGGTCTACAAATTTGAAAACATTTTGGTTAGCGGATATAAACAAATATTTGCTTGCTAAATATTTGTTCACGTGTTTGTTCGCAAGTTTGTCTCTATTTTGTTGCTATGTTAAAAAGACTTTTCAAATGCAAAGAATCTACACGTTCTTACGCTGCTTACATATTTGTTGCATAATTTTGAATAAATAAATTATTTGGAATCATGAATTTTGAAACAAGTGATGCCATTTAATTCGATGCTCCATGCCATATTTACACACAATTTTATTTAATAGTAGATTAATAGTGTCTGTCATCTTGTTGTTGTTATGCTGTTGTTGTATTGTTGTGGTAATGTTGTTGTGTTTTTGCTGAATGGATGTTGTTCCGTTGCTTCTTAGCGGTTGTTCAACATTGCTGTGATGTTGTTGTTCTAAGTGATGTTTTTAGGTTTTGTGATAATGATGAAAACACAATAACTGAATAACAAATATCAAGAGAGCATTTATAACTCAATGACTTGAAAGTTTACAGAATTTTAGATTTGATGTACACTGAGAATTGATAATGTTGAAGTTGATAACGAAAGACTTGATGAAAATTTGATGAAAAGATTGATGATGTGTTTTTTTCGTAAGATGGTGACATAAGAGAGAGAGAGAAAGAGAAAGAGAGAGAGAGAGAAAAAAAGAGAGAGAAAGAGTAAGACATGTGATAGATGGTGATGGTTGATAAAAAGATGACGTTGACAAAACAGTTGTTTCATTTATGACGTCGGTTGAGTCTATGATATAATAATCCAGTGTAACCATTCTTTATTTCCCGCGAGGTTTGTGAACTGCAAATATGCTTTTCTTGTTTGTTTGTTTGTTTACTTGCTTGAAGAACGTTGTGTCCAGTTGAAACGGACCAACCACTTATAACTGGTCGAAGCATTGACGCAGATGAGTGAAACGTAATGTCATGAAGATATTTGACATCAAGCAACAAATGAGCCTTAGCAACAAGTTAAAGAATTCAAACAAGCAGAAGGGTGCTTCGAACGACCGACAACACAATTTTAACAGTCGAAACGTTCGAAAATAGTTGAGACTGGGTTGATGAGGTTTCAATAATTTTCTGAATAGTTAACGTTGAAAGGTATTTGATGGCCGTTTTAAATGGCTGGAAGCTTTTAAAATAAAATCTATCACCAACAGACATGATGAGTTACAAGCTTGTGTAAAGAAAACAAAAGATTCACAACATCAACAACATCAACAACACTAGCAACTAACTTCTCTCCATCATCTCCTACAACTCATTCATTCATCATTGCAATGACTGCATCATTCTTTCCAACATCAACATGAAAATACAAATCATCTACGTCGTCATCATCATCGTCGTCATCAACAACAACATCATCATCATCACCATCATCATCATCACCACTCGATGACGTCAACCTTGTAGTCGAGGACTGGACCGGCGGATGGGCAGACTATGGCATCGACATGGTGGCAAGAATGTGACGTCACACACCAGGCGCAGTCTACTTGCACAGCTGTTCCCATTACCAGCCCAGCTGATCCTACAGTTGAAGCTGCTGTTGCTGATGTGCATTTGCTGCAACTGGGAAGTTCATGATGGTGGTGGTGATGAAAATGATGATGGGAAAAATCGTGATGATAGTGGTGGTGATGAATATGATGATGGTGGAGATCATGATGATGGTGGTGGTGATGAATATGATGATGATAATAAAGAATTTTTCACTAACAATAAATAGATCATATTAAATACTGAACAGCGTTAAGAACAGAAAAATCATCAACAATGATAAAACATCAAAGACGTTACATTACGTGTTTGCGTTGTAGATAGATGCAAATGACATTTGTGCGAATTTTTCTTAATTTATGTAATTTATATCCGTTATTTTTCGTTTACATTGTATCGTTTTGATTTAATTGAGGTTCTAGAATTGGATTACTTTCTCATTTGTTAATTTTGTTTAAAAATAAGAAGTTTGAGTTTCGTTGGCTGGTTGATTTAAGGTCACCTTGACTTTGTTATTGAAGTTTACTTTTAATTATGTCTAAGGGACACTGCGTCAAGTGTAAAAGTGGATTTAAGAATACGAAAGAAACTGTGGTGAAATGTTGTTTTTGTGATGGTTCCGTTCATACTAAATGTCTTGAGTATGATGATGAAATGTTACGAATTATTAACAGTGGTAAAAATGTAAAGTATTTTTGTGATAATTGCTTGTTGCATTCGGACAATTTGAAATCTCTCAGCATATTGATTGAGAAACAGGATGACTGCAATAGGCAGTTGAAACAAATTATGGATAGCAGTGATGAAATCAGGAGTGAGTTGAAACAGTTTAAGACTTCTGTTGATCAAAATTATGATAAATTTGATCTTATTAAAGCAGATGTTGACTCATTACTTGATAAATCTACTGCTAATGTTAAAAGTGAGTTTGATAAATCAATAAATGTTGTCAAGAAAGAGTTTAGTTCATTGTGGACCGATGTTGTGAAAAATAAATTGGAAGTAGTAACTAATGAAGTCAAATCTGTTAAACACACGTTAGATGTATCCAATGATAGCAAAGAACGGGAGAATAACATGGTTATATTCAATTTGAAGGAATCTGAAAATGCTGGCAAGGATAGAGATGTTGTCATGTTTATTTTGATGTCAATGACAGAGAACAAACTTAATAATGCTGATATTCTGGTAATAACTCGTCAGGGACATAGACGTGACGGAGTTTTGAGGCCTCTCATCATCAAATTCAGTAATGCTGTATCGAAAATGTTGACGCTGAAGACATCCTTCAGAATTAAGTTGCTTGAAGGTGACTTAAAAAATATTAGGGTAAGTCATGACCTAAGCCCTGAACAGCGTGTTGAATTGAAATCGCTGTTGGATAAAGCCAAGTCTAACAATGTTGAAGATAATGATTTTTTTATACAGGGTCAGAGGCCCTATCGGACGGTGGAAAATAATCAAGTTTCCCAAAGTAGTCACTGCTCAATAATTAAAATGGGTTTGTATAATATGAGGTCTATTGTTAATAAGCTTGGTGTCGTTTATGATTTATTGTCTGATGATCTTGATTTCTTTGTTGTTGTTGAGTCCTGGCACGGTTCTTTAGATCATAATATAATCCAGTTAGGTATGCCGCCTAATTATGTTTATGTTGATCGTTTGAGGCCAAATGATCTCTATCATGGTGGCATTATTGTCTTTCTTAAGTGTTCTTTTGGTTTTAGCAAAATTGAGCTTCCTATTGTTCAAACATTTGAGGCACTGGCCATTCATTTATCGTCCTGGGTCTGAATCTGTCTCTGCGTTGTTCTTTAATGAATTTACTACAATTATTGAGTATATTTCTGTGTGTGCTGATTTGTTGTTGATAGTAGGTGATTTCAATATACATGAAAGATTGAATGACAGGAATACAGTTTCTTTGTTGGATATTTTTGAATCGCTTCATGTTTGTAATTGTGTTGTTGGTCCTACCCATTCATCTGGTGGTACACTTGATCTTGTTGTTTCGTCTGCTGATTTTCCTTCTTGTGATTGCACAGTCTTTCCTAGTAATGTCCATTCTGACCACAGTTTTATCAGAGTTGATTTTCCGTTTGTCCATCGTCGGACGAGGATTGTTAAACGATTGGTGCGATCATGGAATAGGATTGATAGTGAATTATTTGCCCGTCTTGTTTCCCGGTCTTTTGTTGGTGGTCCTTTTACTGATGGTGATCCAGAGATTGTTTATTCAAAATTCATGTCTAGTATGCAGTCAATAATTGATGTTGTTGCCCCGTTGCATTATGTTAAAACCAATATCTCCCATAATTCTTCTTGGTTTGATGATCAGTGCAGAATATGCAAAAGATTGTGTCGTAAACTTGAACGTGTTTATTGTCATATCCCGAGTGAGGCTAATAAAATTGCTTGGAGAAATGCACTAATGAACAAAAGTTTTCTTTTCTCGGACAAAAGGAATTTGTATTGGAAAAATTTGATACAGATGAATAAGTCCAGGCCTAAATTATTGTGGAACATGGTGAGTAAATTGTTTGGTAAATTCTCGGATAGCCATAGTTTGAGTGAATCAATTAATTTTACGCCATCTGATTTTGCTTCTTTTTTCAAGGATATGATTAAGAGGGTGATGGACTTAACAGCTTCCTCGATTGCACCAGTCTTTTGTCATTGTAGGTTTCGGTCTGATGAGTTGTTCTCTGCGTTTTCTTTGTGCTCGGGTGACGAAATTAAAAAAATTGTTTTAGGTTCCCCAACAAAATCCTTTTCAAATGATTTTATTCCGACTCAAGTTTTTAAATCATATATCGACTTGTTTATTCCATTCTTGACATTTTTTGTTAACTTGTGCTTAAAAACTGGTTGTTTTCCTAATCATCTGAAACACGCTGTTGTAACTCCTATATTAAAAAAGTCATCCCTTGATAAAAGTGATATTTCTAATTTCCGTCCAATATCCAATCTGTTGTTTTTGTCTAAGGTTCTTGAACGTATTGTTTTGGGGCAATTCTTAAGTCATCTGAATAGACATAATTTGATGCCTGTTCACCAATCGGGCTATAGGCAGAACCATTCAACTGAGACGGTTTTAATTGATGTTACGTCTACATTATTTGCAGCTATGGATCAACACCAAGTTTCATTGTTGGCTTTATTGGACATGAGTGCTGCCTTTGATTGCGTTGATCACACCTTGTTGATTGATAAATTGAAATACTTTTTTGGTGTCTCTCATGTAGTAGCTTCATGGTTTGAATCATACCTGATTGGAAGGACTCAGCAAGTTTTCTTTAACAACGGGTTGTCAGATGTTGAGATAGTCACGTCTGGAGTTCCTCAGGGCTCAGTCCTTGGGCCTTTGTTGTTTCTTCTTTATACAGCTGATATGTTCTCAATTATTGAGAAATTTAATTTCAAGTATCATGCGTTTGCTGACGATGTGCAAATAATTGTTCCGATTGCATGTAATACAACGTTTGAAGATGAAGTTGATAGATTTGTATGTTGCATCGAAAAACTCAATGGGTGGATGATAGATAACAGATTGAAGATGAATGAAGGTAAAACTCAACTACTTTCGATTGGTACCTGGCAACAGCTGGAGAAAATTGATGTTAAGTCCATCAACATTTCTGGGTCGGATGTTAATTTTTGTTCCTCCGTTGGTGACTTGGGGATCGTATTGGATCAAAATATGTCAATGAATTTTCATGCCAAAAAGCTTAGTAAGGAGTGCTCATTTCAGCTTAGGAGGCTTAATCAAGTTAAAAACTCATTAGATAATGACACATTGAAATGTTTGGTTCATGCATTTGTTCATTCAAAGTTGGACTACTGTAACAGTGTTTTTTATGGGGTATCAAACAGTACATTGTCTTCTCTACAGTCAATTCAGAACAGAGCGGCCAGGATTGTTAGTGGCCGTTTGAAGTTTGATCACATTAGTCAAACGTTGTTGGATCTTCATTGGCTTAATGTTAGGAAAAGAATCTTATACAAAATTTCCATCATGGTGTTCAAATGCCTGAATGGTCTCAGTCCAAGTTACCTGTCTGAAATGATAATACGTAGAGTTAGATCTCATCCGTTAATCAAGTTGCGTTTAGATGATCAAGATTTATTGATGGTGCCGAAAACAAAGTTAGCTGTTGCTGATAGAAGTTTTGCAGTTGCTGGTCCTTCCATCTGGAATAATTTGCCCCATCACCTGCGTCGGCCGGGATTGACTCTTCAACAGTTTCGCAAGGAATTGAAAACTCACATCTTCTTGTATTGATTCGCACAAATCATGGAGCGCCTTTGGGTGGCTATAAAAGGCGCTCTACAAGTTCTCTAATAATAATAATAATAATAATAATAATAATCAAAGACGTTTAAATAATATTAATTTTTAGAAGCAAATCATAAAGAAATAATAATACAAACTAATTAATTTAATAATTAACATAATTAAATCTCGCTCTAAGTATTGAAGCATCTAACATAATTGCAGGCTAATATCTCTCTCTCTTTCTTTTTCTCTTCTTTTTCTTATTCTCTCTCTCCCTCTTTTTCTAGCCGTCTGTAATCCAAAGGTGATCATTTTCACGAACAACGCGCTCCCACAAATGTCTGTTGTCGAAAGTTTTGGCACTTCTTATCCAGTGGCTGATCCCATCCAGCCCACTTATTTTTTGTCTTCCATGCTTCCTTAACTCAGACATTATTTCTTGAAACAGAGATTTTTTCATATTTTTCTTTTTTAGCGTATGAAGTGATGATCTTCCCTTTTCCGCTTTTCCAATAGACGTTGTAGTTTTTTCTTTCCCCTCGGCAACTCTCAAATGCTTTTTTAAAAATTCTGTTTTAAACAGCCAACTTCCGTTAAAGGCTAAGTGGAAATTTGGAGCAATGTGATTTTTTAATTACAGCTGGGTTTCTTAAAATACGCCATGATGAAGTTTAATTTCCGACAGCCAGTGTTTATCACACAATTCATTATTCATTAAAATAATAACGTTACTATATTTCCATTGGTTAATAATAATAAAATTACGACTTAATTTTGAATTTCTCTGCTAGAATAATTTTTCGAATGATATTTCAAAATCCAGAGCACTGCAAACTTCAAGCTATGCCTATAAAAAATTATTCATATAAATAAAATCCACTACTATCCGGGCCAGAAAAGGCAGGTCGATGTGACGTCATCAGGAATTAGGAGTTGTTGTCGGGATGCAATTGGAATGAGCATTAAAATGTTCAATGGCGGGTCATGAAACATTTGTGTGTGTGTGTGTGTGTGTGTGCGTGTGTGTGCGAGGTGCTTGCTAGCATCATCAAAATAAATCCCGGTTGTCTTTCTTTTTGATATTTTATGAATCTCTTATGCATTCATTAAGACAACATTGAAATAAATTTAATAAAAAATTATGACATTAATTATTATTATTGTGGTTTGAGTAATTATCACCCTTTAAAAGTATTGCGAAGGCACATCTTAACTGGCCACGTGTTGGACGAGGAAATGATTGAGAGAGGATTGGACAGTAAGGTGAGTCGAAATGTAAAAAATATTAAGTTGGAGATCCTGTACATGTCTAAAAAGTTGCTTTTTGATGTACTCGTTTGAAAAAACCTCACTTTTTATTTTATGGACATTGTCTACAGGTCCCAACTCTGACTAGAAAGACTACATAAATACCCAATGTTAGTGTAATGTATTGCAATGTATTACAAATTAAAAAGAATGTAAACTGTAACGAATCAATGTTAAACAGCAACAATACAAAGTTGTTTAACCTAACTGTTAATAAAATCTTTCTTGCTGTCTATTTTTGGTATCTCTAATCTGGATTTCTTACTCTGCAACACCATGCCATGACGGGACTTTCTCCCATAAACTTTACAGCTGGCAGCGCTAACGTCTTTAATTGTTCTCTCTACTGCCTGTGAATGACATGGAACATCGGGCAGTAGTATTGGATGTGTGTAAGTAAGTTGATCACTTGAAAGGTGTGATAGCATCGGAGGAGACGTAACATTTCTCTGATCCCAGTCAATCATGTTAATGAACGATGTCGCAGCCAGATTTAATGTTATATTCTTCTTATCAAAGACGCGAACCGGTATGTTACTATTAGTCTGCTTCTCTCTTGCTCTTATTATTTGTTCTACTGAAAAACGACGAATTTCCATATCACTATCACTAACTGCAGCTAAGAGAATGTTTTCAGCATGCGTAAAGTAGCAGTTATTTTTGAGAACAGGACGAACCACAGCCTGATCTAAGGCATCAAGTTCCCGAAACAACTGAACTAAGTAAAAGAAGTTGTTAGCACCATTTCGGCAAGAAGAATTTGATATAATTTTGAACCAAGAGGGTCCATAAAAGTTCAAAATGAAATGCGTCACTCTTCTGAGAGGTTCAGATGCCACTTCTCTAGACATGTAGAGACGCAAAATCCTGTTGGCTTTCGAGCATGACTTATATTTCCAGGTAAACTCTTCTCGAGGAAATCAATATCTGTAGAAGCCTGACGTCCACGCTGTACTGCTAGACATGCTTTCAAAAACTACAGTTGGTCTGTGCTAAGATCCTTCTTGACAGCTTCATCACAATCAGTCACCTTACCAGTAATTGGCAAATAATTAGCGACAGGCAATTCATTTGGATCATATTCTAGAGCTGAGCTAATTGTACCTGTCGATGTGGAAGGTCCTGTAGTTCGAGCAAAATCCACGCCTGCCAAAAACCTTCTAAATGGTAGCTCGTTACAGTGTGGAAGGCATACCAACCACTGTAATGGTCTACCTAAGTTCTCCTCCAGTTAAATGAAGTGATTTATCTACAGTCTAGACTATAGTCTACTGTAGTATACATCTATATTAGCCTACTTGAATTTTACTATAAATCTATTATTGCAAAGAAGAAAATAAAATTACAAAATAATATATTAGATATATAGCGATAATGTTGCAATAGCGATAATGGAGGCGTGGTCCAGGTGATGATCTGAGGACTGCAATCATTTCCTCGTAAAAAATTTAAATAACTTTTATTGAGTAATTTCTAGCAGGCTGCTCATTCGAACATGGTATTGAAATCATTTTGATCATCATTGTAACAGCAAAATACAAAACGGCTGAAAACTTTTTAATAATGAACTTTTGTACCTTTTGTAGTTTAATTACGACGAGTTGGACGTACGGTGTCGTGCTAGTGAACAATCTAATTTAAAATTTTAGGATACAGGATGTGCAATAAATTCAACTAGAAGTGTTAGTAAAAATCAGGGGTTTAGTGAACTTGTCAGCATCTTCAAATTTATTTTCCATCTAGAGGATCAATGATTTGAATAAAAAAGTTTGAAGATGCTATTGAAAAAGTAATTTGAGTGAATTAAAGCAGTGAATATTATGAATATTAATAATTCGTCTCGAGAATCATTGCGAGGTGTGTTCAAGAATTGTTCAACGAACCACGAACAACAATTTCGGCCATTGAAATAAATCGGTTCAATCATGAATCAAAGATTACGAATAGTCAGACTCTGGCGAACATTTAGATCATGTTTGACAAAATGCGCAACAAACTTCTAAATTTGATGACATGACTAAAACAAGGGAAGAAAGTGGTCTCCTCTCTGTGTTTAAAGCAATTTTTTTGGTTTAGTAGTCAATGAAGCTTCCTAATTAAAGTTCGTCCGCATCAAGGGATGGAAATTCAGCAGCAGCGGCAGTCCAATTGGTGTCGAGCCAACTACCTTGAAGTGTGAGGATGGCAAAAAAATTATGACATAACTAAACTTTTATCTGCGTTTTTGAGAGATTTTTTGGTAAATAATAATTTATATATTAAAAATAATAAATAATTTGTGCCAATAAATACTCATGTTAATAATAGCAACCATAATAACAGTATAAATTATTATGTAACAAATAAATTATTATGCTACATTAAAATACATATATTATGTAACAAATTTATTGTTTGTTCATAATAAACGAGAATAAATCGGCACTGCACATAAGCGCGCACATGTCGCAAACATAAAAACACACATACATCATACATACGTCACACACATACGTCACACGTACACACACGTACATACGTCACAAACATACGTCACACGTACACACACAAATATTAAAAATAAATATGCTAATAATTACATTTTGTCTAAGAATAAATAAGATGGTATGATGATAACAATAACATTTATGATAACGTGTTGATAACAATGGTTGTAACCAGCTTGTTACAATGAAGACGATGAAGAAGATGATGAGCATGGTATAGCTGGCTGTAAAATTAGGAAGCGTTGTTCTGCGGAAAAACAATAAAACAATATTTCAATATTGCTCTTTTACTTCCGCGGCCTTTCCAATTGCAACTTACTTGCAACCATGTTTGCTGTCCTGCTTTATTAATGTTATTGCCTTCGCTACTTTTATATTTACGGCCGTCTGCATGTATTGCCTGCTACAGCTCCCATTACTATCATTATCGTTATTACTACTACAACTACTGCAAAATTTCTATATTGACTCTGTAACCCTGCAACAACAACAACACAACAACAACAGCGTTGCCAACGACAAACACCACAAAACATCACTGCGTGCCACTAGGATGACGACGACGACGTTTCAACTTTACAATACTGAAACAGGCAAGAATAAAACAAAAGTTGATTAAGAAATATTTTTTGTGAACGTGAAACGTAATAAAACATGCATGCAGAAGAAGTCAACAACGAGATAAAACAACAAATAACTCAACAGTATGAAGGAGTTTTAAATAAAACACATAGTGATAAAACAACACCACCACCAACAACAACAACAACAAACATTGTAATGTGCAAATACAATCACATTAATGTGAACACAACATAAAGAAACAACAACAATAACACAAACTTAACAACACAAACATACAGATGCAAGTCTTACAGCAACATTAATTACATAAGATCAAATGTATAAATTTAAAAATGTAAGATACACATATTGATTAATATATTATAACGAACGCCAATTGCACCATAATCCTAATGTGAATAGAATTAAAAAACCTCAACAGAAACCAAAAATACCAGCATCCTCAAATTCGCAACGATAACACAACTACAACAACAAAAACATACAAACATTTTGTTTGCAATATTTAATCCGTCACAACTTTCCTATTTAATGCAAATTTTTGAACTTCAATGTTTTTGAGGTTCAGAAAATTTTCAAGTTATTAAATATTCATTTCATTAGATGCCTCTTTTCTTGCATATATGCAGACATTTTATGCAATGCTGTTTACTGTTGATTAAAAAGATTTGAAAAAATTCCACCTTAAGTTGAGCGTGAGTCATCACAGAAAAAAAATAGCCGGATTTTCTAAAATAATTTATGGACTGCGCTTAGGAGTAACAAATTCACTCAATCTATCTTAATGCCTCCTCATCATGATTTAGAATTCCCAGTTAAATTTTTCGCCTCAGACTTTTTTATGCTTTCTTATTTTTTATTTCAGCAATTGCATCGGTTTGATTTTTTGTGCATGTTAAATGTGAACCCCTGAAGGATAGGAAGAAATGAATACAAACGACGCGAAACGTTCTCAGCACCGGCCAACGATCAACATGCATCCTCTTAAACGTTCAAAATTTATCGCTATCATCTATTTATTCATCAAATTGTTTTTTTAAATGAATTTAAAAGTTAATTTAAACGTAAATTGATGTTTGCGTTTGATGAAAATAAATGAGAAGAATTCAAAAGTAATTTTCGTTAGATGGTGTCAATTTTCTTCTGCTACTAGTGAACGAAAGTTTGCTTGTAAATAATTCAGTATTTTTGTTACTAATGCACAAATGTCAAGGTCAAGGTCGTTTTATTGGTTGGAGAATATTTGTTCATTCATGACAGAAGGACATAACCAGGCACGATGATTCAAATTTTTGCAGCGCCGTGCTAGACAAATTACAACCCGCTGCCTTCACTTTTCTCGTCAGATTCTTACGAAACGTGGTATTCCATGGTCTCGAGGGAAACAGAGCCAGCCTATTTTAGAGATAAAAATTTTTACAAAACAAATCCAGACATTCAACCAGAGATGAGAGCAATATTGATCGATTGGCTGATCAATGTCAGTGCTGTCTACAAGCTGCAGAGAAAGACATTGTACATGGCAATTGATTATGTTGATAGGTACCTGAGCAGATCAAGTGGAATCCAGAAAACAACTCTGCAGTTAATAGGAATTACATCGCTGTTAATTGCTTCCAAGATTGAAGAAACCTACCCACCAAAACTTTCACAGTTCTGTTACATGGCAGATGGGGCCTGCACTACTGATGAAATGTTGGCTTTTGAAAAACACATCTTACAGGTGCTTCATTGGAAATTATCTCCGGTAACGGCCTTCTGTTGGATCAATATTTTTTCCAACTAGACGCGTGTAAACCAGAGGAAGATTTTCTTGTTCCACACTACAACCAGGATGTCTTTGCCAGTCAGTTGTTGGATCTGTGTCTCATGTGCACTGAGTCACTTCAATTTGGATACCACTTGCTGGCTGCCGTTACCATCAGTTTCTATATTATGAGCATCATCACTGTTACTCAGATCACAGCTCTGTCTTGTGACGAGATGGAAGATTGCTATAGATGGATTTTACCATTCTATGAAGTTTTAGAGGCAGAAAGCAATGCATCTGTCGTTTGCCCATCCTTTCCTTACATACACAAAGATCTAGCATACAATATTCAAAATTTAAGTGTAGGCCTTATTGGAAAAAGTTAAAGCTTATAGAGAGGCCTTAAAACCGAGTAACAAATTGATGGGCAGTAGGCCGTCAAGAAGATCTCAGTCGACACCACAGTATTCTTTGAATACTGCTTCAGCTTCTGGAGAGCCCAGTAACGTCTAGGTACTGACCCAACCAAAAATTTCAGAGTTGAAGCTAAAGTTCAGCCAGACTTCCACAACGGTCGACCCTAACGCTCTGACTATCAAACACATCAACTTGAATTCCAATTAATAAACTTTTTAGTAATTGGTTAATTAGTGATCAATATAACTTATTTGATAAATTGGTGATGCATGAAATTTGACGGCATTAATTAGCTAAATTTTTGATTTATTAAAGAATTATAAATTAAATACTAATTTATCAATTACAAGCAAAATGTTTCCGTATACTTATGTTCAAAGGTTTAGAGTGTGGTTGCAGTTTTTGAACGTTTGGCTTCAAGTAAAATGTCTTTATAGGAAATTAATGTTAAGACTAATCAATTAATTATTTAATAAATACACAATTATACACTGTTAATTTCAATTTTGACGATAATTTTCATAATTGATAGATCTAGTAACAATGAAATTATTTGAATGCCTATAGCATGCTTTAAAAAAATTTAAAAAAACTTAAAATTAATAATAAAAACAAGATAATGATCTATGGTTTGCGATAATCCTAAATATTTAAATAAATTAATTAAAATAAAGTTTACTGATTTGTTTGTATAAATTCTATTTTGTATTAATTAGTTTGTAGTTTTGGCTGCAGTTGGAGTTTACCGGCAAAACACGTCAGTCAAGCACGTGTCAGTTTTTGTTTTTCTCGCCTGGATATCGTTTTGTCCGCACTTTAAAGTAATTAATACATTACATTATGGCTGAAAAAGATAAATGTATAAAGTGTAATTGCTGGCTTTTATCTGTATAATTTGCTTTGTATAATTTGCATTTATGTTAAGTGATAACTTTCTTTCTCTCTCTCTCTCTCTCTATATATATATATATATCATTATCATTAGGTAGATTTATATAGCGCCCTTTCATCAAATCTCAAAGGCGCTGAAACAGATCACAAGGAAACAACAATCAAAGCGCTTATTGCGCAAACAGAAACGTTTTTAGTCCCCTCCTGAAGGATAAAATTGAATGCCCCGAAACACGCAGTTCCCAAGGCAGGCTATTCCACACAGATGGCCCAACAACTGAAAAATTTCTTGAACCTGTAACAAGATTTGTTGGAGCCACAAAAAGTAAGTCACGATCATTAGAACGTAATTTGTAGGAATGCCCTGGAACAAGACGTTCAGTGCACCTATCAATTAGATAGCCAGGTGCAATACCATTCAAGCATTTGAACATAAGCATTGCAATTTTAAAAGTAATACGTTTTTTAACAGGTAGTCAGTGTAAGCCTCATGGTCAGACCTAGAACGTCCAGAAACAAGTTTAGCAGCTCTATTCTGAATGGACTGCAACATCTGAATAACTCTTTTTGACCAAATAAATGCTGTAATTCATCAATTAAAATCACATGATCGACACAATTAAAAGCCGCACTCATGTCAAGCAGAACAAAAAGCGAAATCTTTTGTTCATCAATTGCAATAAACAATTCTGAAGCCAAATTGATGAGAGCAGTTTCAGTCGAATGAAATCGCCGATAACCAGATTGGCAAGAACGGAAGAAGACCATTAGCAGACAAATAGCAAAGCAACTGCTTGTTGACTATTCTCTCAATAATTTTAGCCAAAAACGGAAGGTTAGAGACCGGGCGATAGATAGCCAATGTATTTTTATCAAGGCTAGGTTTTTTCAGAGTGGGGATGACTATAGCATGTTTCAGTAAGGAGGGAAACTGGCCAGAGCTAAGGGATAAATTGACAATATGCAATACAAATGGAAGGAATAAGTCAATATATTTTTTAAAAACATGGGGGGCACCAAATCAAGCGAAGAACAGCTTGACGGGGAGTCAAGTACAACTTTACGAATACCAGCAGCCGTACATTCCTGTAATGCCAGCAATGCACAGGTTCCACCGACATCCAATGGGGAATTAAAAAAATTACCATCCCCAGATTGCACTGACTCCCTTATAGAAGTAATTTTGCTGTAAAAGAATTCAGTCAAATCATGAACCGAAACATCAACGCCGGACTCCGCAGAATTCACAACAGGCTGTCTACAAAGAATTTTGTTAACAGTGGACCATAGTAATTCATCAAAAAATAATGATGAAATAGCCTAGACCCAAGGCGATATATCGCCAGAAGAATGTATGAAAAATAGTTAACTCAACTTTTTTGGCTTTAAAGGAACTTTAAAAAAATATAATAGTACCACCATGTGTGGGATCGTTTAACCTCAAAAGATCAATATAGGAATAATTTGGTGGCAAAGCTAGCCTGATGGATGGGCCATCAGACGCACGATGCCACGTCTCAGTTAAAACCAAAATATCCATTTCATCAATAATAATTTCATTAACATGTGTATGCTTATTTATAATGGAGCATATATTCAAAAGACCAAAAAACAGTTTGTCATGTAATGAAAAATTTAACCAACACTCGTTTTTGGAAACCGGACGATCCGCGATTTGCCGGGATCGCCCCTCACCCAGTATAAAAAAATATTTTTATCATTGTTCTGCAGCTCTTTTGATTCATCCATTTTTTTTAATTTCAAGACGCTGTTCAGACGTCAAGTCATGTCTAATGACAATTTTATGAAATTCATCCTCCATAGTCTTGATGAAACCCACATTTTTGAAAATCAATGACTTAATAGCAGTATCACGAAACATCAACCATGCAGGTCTAATTGGGTTATCTTTTTTAGTCCCCAATCTTTTAAAAAAAATGAGTTGGCATCAGCTTTGTCACCACACAACTTGTTTATAAAATTAAATATACAAACTTTATCATTTTTGATAGTATCATTATCCCTAAAATTAAAAATAACAATGTTGTTAGCACGCATTTTAAGCTCAGCATCATGATCAAGTTTTTTGGTAACTTGTTTAACCTCAGTGCTAATCAATTTAATACTATTATCAATTTCATTTTTGAACAAGCTTGACCATCTTTTTTCTATATAATTTTTTAGGGAAGTAAGTTCAACTTGAACCATTGATCCTGAAAGAGCATGTAAGCTAACCTCAGTTAGTGAATCTGTAATAGACCCTATTTAATTTTGAAAGACATTGTTAACATCCTTTTTCAAGGAATTAATATCATCATTAAAATTTGTTTCAGCATTAATCGTAGAAATATTGTTAGACAAAAGATCCTTGACAGATGAAATTTCACCATTTATGGCATTTAAAAATAAATCAATTTCATTCTGGATACTTACATCAGAAACTACATTGGAACCAATGTTATCTAAGGTCTCTTTGATAGATGCAATATTAGATTGCATGGACTGATGATCTTTTAATTAAGATCTTATTAATATTCCCACTAATTTTATCAACATCCTCTAATTTATCAAGACGTTTAAAAAGCGGTAAACAAGAATAAAAAAAAATTATTATGCTATGACAGCCATTCATAAATGTCAAAAAATTTTTTCGGAAAATAAGTTTATTTTGAATTATAATATATATCAACGCCAAACATTCGGTAGAATTTATAGAATATTGTAAAAATTATGGTTTATTACCAACAAATATATATGTATATATATGTAATGAAGGATTTCCACTTCATTATGAATTGAGTTATGGTGTACAACGTTATTGTGTAAATTGTGAAACGTTTGACAGATTAAATTTAAGTTTTTGTTTGAGTTGAAATTATTTGGATATTTTGAATATTTCTTCTAGCTCTTAGTTAATATTGGTTATTATATAATAGCTTTAATTGTTGTTTCTCTTTTTCAGGTACGACTTTTACTTAATTAAGGCTAAATTGATTTAATTAATTTATTATTTTTTATTAATAAAATCGTTTCTCTTTTTCAAGGCAACACAATTTAGTTGTTATATGCCGCCGAAATCTATTATATAAATATATATATATATATATATATATATATATATATATATATATATATACTATTAATATTTTACATTTTGATATAACTGGATAAAGGCATAAGAACCTTCTGTCTGACCCCATTTCCTGTATCATTTTGTTATGTTATGATGTGTTATGTTGTGTTATGTTGTTACGTTGTGTTATATTATGTTATGACAACAACAGTAATATGAAAACAACAACAGTACCGTAACAACAACAACACACTATAACAAGAAGAACAGAGGAACTAACGATTTAAGCCTTGTGCAGTCATGCAAGGACAGGTTTACGTGTAAGAAGGTGATGTTGATTTGCGAGGACATTATATGCAGGGTTATGTTCAGACCATCTGTCAATAATTTAATAAATTACACCTCGTCAACGTTTCTTATTTTGTTTGTTTGTATGCTAGTTTGTATGCTAGTTTATATGCTAGTTTGTTTGCTTGTTCGTTCGTTTGATTGTTTGCTTTTTTGTTTGTATGCTAGTTTGATTGTTTGTTGTTTATTTGTAGTTTATTTGTTTGTTTGTCTTTTTGTTTGCTTGCTTGTTGTTTGTTTACAGAGCCGATCCCAGACCTTTGACCGCCAAAGTACAAACTGAAGTTGGCCGCCCTCTTTGTTTTACAAACATTATGCTCTATATTTCAAATGAATTTTCACCCTTATTTAGTAGTAAATTGAAAACAAAAAATGGTTAAATAGCTTAGGGTGCAAAAGAAAATAACTTCTTGCACGGCCTTAGTTTAGTTACTCAATTTTGGTATATGAATAAACTTTCTTGTAAAGTGAATATTTTAAAATTTAAAACAAATATAGATAGTCAAAAAACTGATTTATTTTTATGCACTAAGTTGTTAAACCCAGGTGCTAAAAATTATATAATTATTAAAAAATATAATTATTTATTGTTGCCAATTAATACGATGTATGTGCGTTAAATTATAGAAAATATGTACATCACGAGAAATATATCAAATCATGTCTAAATTTGTATTGTGTTGTACTTCGAAGTTTACATTTTCTCTTCTGAATGATCATTTGGCTGCCCCTTATACCATATTCCGTCACCAACGTGTGGTGCACCATCTTCTCGCCGCTAGGATTGGCTCTGATTGTTTATTTTTATGTTGTATGTATGTTGTTTGTTTGTATGTCGTTTGTATGTTATTTGTTTATTTGATTTTGCACACATGCTCTCTGGCAATGGAGTTCCACCAATCGTTTTTACATTGTCCTTTGTTCATGCTTCTGCTTAGTTCTTTGTTTTCTGATTGTTTTCAAATTTACTTATACTCTGAAAAAATTTAATTAATGGATTTCTAACAACTGAGTTGGTTTCTCCTGCCTCCAACACAGCTCCTAATTAAAGTACTGCCAATCACCTATCACCACAAAATTCATCATCATAAAATTCATCATTATCTCAGTATTTATCATTACCATAACACAATAATAATATTATTAGTTGCAATAATAATTATTATTAATGTTATTGTTGTTATTATTTCTATTGTTGTTACTGTTGTCACAATCCTCCAAACACTATTTCCGCCTCCGTCGGTCCGTTTAATTTGTTCATTTATTTTTCCAATCAAATTTTCAAAATTTTTCATTGGCCCAGCCTTCAATCAATCAATCAATCAAATCGCTGAAACAATTTTTATTAATGAATCAATTAACTTGGCTTCAACGCATCCGGTACCAACAACTTTCAATCCATCAATCATTCAACTTATCAATCAACTTTTCTATCATTTAATCAGCTTACCAACCCATTTTTTAATCAATCAATCAATCAATCAGTCAATCAGTCAGTCAGTCAGTCAGTCAATCAACCAATCAACCAATCAATCTATCTATCAATTAATCTAATTATCAATAAATAAACATTTCAATCGGTCACCCTGTCAAGGAATTAGCCAATTCATCAATCATTTACTCAGTTTAACAATTATTCAATCAGCTTATCAACCATTCAACCAGCTCATTCAGTCAACCAAACAACCAGCCAACTCAAATGAATTGACCCTTAAAAATAAAAGAACGATTAAAACTTTAACTTTCGAAACTAAGACGAACCTTGGTCGGAACTGTTAAACATGTTTCGCAGATTTTTTGGGGTGTTGCATTTTATTTCGCTAGGTGTCACTCGAGCGTGAGTCAGCGACGAAGACGACGATGATGGCATGAATGATGATGGGGATGATAGTGAAGAGGAAGACAGAGCGAAGTAGCAAATGAAAAGATGAGGAGGAAAGATTCTGGGAAGGACGCCTTGCAATCCAATTGTTATCTGCGTGGGTTGCCATTGTATGTTCACGTCATCGTCATCACGTTATCATCATCATGTCATTACGTCATCACCATAACCTCATCATGTCATCATCGTGTCGACATCTGACAGCATCAACATTATCTCATTAATGGAAAGTTAATCGCAACTTCAATCAAAACACTATCGTCAAATTTATATTCTTGTAATAATACCATTTTCAGGCTTGTTTCATCATAATCATTTTCGTCATCATCAACATCGACGTCATCATCATCATCATCATCTGCAAAATCGTCAGTTTTTCAAAGTTTCTTGTTACCTTCACCTTTTCAATCACCGTTGTCATTATAATTGTTATCATCATCATCATAATCATCAACATCATCATCATCACCACCTCCACAGCAGCGCCATCTTTCCAAAGACATAACATCTGAAGCGCAAACATAGAATTGTCACATTTAATGAACGTTTTGCGACCGAAGATTCGAATTTTGTTCACTTTAAACATCCGACCGAGCCACATAAAAACCGGAGCATCATTATCAGCAGCCCAAACATGGCGTCATCAACTTCCATAGCGTCAAGCCAATAACAACATCAACAACAACAACACTAACTACAGCAGCTGCAGCAACAACATCATCACCACCTCCAACAGCAACAACAATAATATTAAAAACAACAATCATAATAATCAGCTGCACACCAGCGGTGATGAAATAATGAGTGATTAAATAAGTGTAAAGGAACGATAAACTTAAAATCTGCCAATCAAAGTTTGTATTGTCATTGTTATTATTATTATTAATATAATTACTATTTTTATTATCGTTATTTTGTTGTTGTTATTATTTTTTTTTATGAGAACTAAAATGATTATAAAAGAGTTGATAATAAAAAATTATGTTCGTAATAAAAATCGAACCGACAACTTATTATTATTTCTATTATTATTGTTATCTGTTATTATTATCATTATTGTTGTTGTTGTTGTTGTTGCTGCTGTTGTTGTTCTGGTTGAAACATTATTACAAATTGTTGACATAACTCGCTAATAGTTAAACGGTAATTTTTCAACTGATTCTAAATGAAAAAAAAAAACAAAAAATAACCAAACAAACAAACGAACGAACGAACGAACAAACAAATGAACGAACGAACAAACGAACAAACAAACGTACGCACGAACGAATAACCGTTTCATTTCGTGAATGATGAAAATTTCATCCATCGGTAAAATGAGACGGAGGAGTATGAAAAATCAATAAAATCAATAAAAGAACAACAACAATCAACACAACAACTACAAAAAACAACACAACAATAACAAAAAACAGAACAACAATAACAATAATCAACAACAATCAACAGAATAACCACAATAATCACCAAAACAACAGCAACAATCAATACAACAACAACAATCAACATAATAACAACAACAATCAACATAACAACAACAAAAATCAACAAGATAAAAACAATAATCAATAGAATAACAACAACAATCGACATGATAGTGTCAACAACAACAAAAACAATCAATTTAATATCAGCAAAATGGCGTCAATAAACAGCCCGAAGAGCCGTAAAAATGAATGAATTTCAAATATGAAACGGTAGCTGTAGATAACGTTAAAATAAAAACAAAGACACAAAATATAACGTAAACAAAAGATTGAAAATTTTAAAAACGAAAAAAATTTCTTATCTATGAAAAATAAAAATTTAAATTTACAGTTAATAAATAAAAGATCAAATTATAACTTCAGATTATAACTCAAGAAAAATTTAAGATTCATCAACATAATATCATAAGCCACAACGCTATAAACAACAAACAGAGAGCAAGACGCTGATACTAAATAGCTTAATTGGCAGGACAAATCATTCATTATTCTTTGTGAAAAGTGCATGGTAGCAACCAAATTTGTTTCGGGAGCAACAGAACAAAATGACGTCATCGAAATAATGACCTCATTCGAAAAACAACAACAATACAAAAATTGAAATTATATGGCGACAAAACAATTTCCAATTTAAAAAAAACTACAACAACAACTAATCGACGCACCTGAACCAAGCCAACAACAACATCAAAAACATCTGCAACGACAACAACAACAACAACGGCAACAACAACAACAATAAAAACTGAACTAGCAGCATTGATAACATCAGCAACATCCATAACATCAATATGATCAACAATTGCAATAACATCTACACCGCTAAGAGTAGCGACAACAACTCCACCAACAACAAAAACAACAACACAATAATACCGGTAACGACCAAAGACATTTAAAAATTGATAATCAATAAAGAAACCATATAAGAGTAATGTCATTCAAATGAACATGGTCATAATATGTATATATATATATATATATATATATATATATATACACATACATACATACATACAGATACATGCATATATATATAAGTGCATTCTATTGCATTATTGTAGTATAAGTATTATAATATAACATTCATTCATTCGTTCGTTCATTCGTTCGCTTGTTCGTTCGTTCATTCATTCATTCATTTGTTCGTTCATTCATTTAATTCTCCATTTATTCATATAATTTATTCTAAAAGTCACTTCCACGACCCAAAAAACCATTCACATTAGAAAGCATATGAAGGCGGGCATACATTCATGCACATATGAACAAATGTTCAATTAATATGTTTCAGAACGGTTATTAAATTAAGTTCCTTCATTACACAATCCATTTTCATTATCGTCATCGTTTATACTTTCAATTATTTTTGGGGGGTTCGTCGAACTTTTTTCAATATAACAATTTCTTCTTCTTCCAAAAAATGTGCACGGACTGACATAGCATACATAAATTTCATTATCAACTTATATACAAAAATGAATACACACACAACTGCTCGTGCAATTTAATACACACACACACATAAACACACACACATAAACACACACACATAAACACACACACACACATAAACACACACACATGCACGCACATTTGCACAAAAGCGCGAATACAATCAGAGTGGTGAAAATTTATTGGCCGAAAAAAGACAAGCGCATTCGTCAGATATTTGCAGGAAATAGATAAATAAAATTTGATATGCAAATGAGGATATTAAACCGGCATACACACGCGTCCACCACACATATCCATGCACATGCGCCCACCACACACACACCACACAAAAACGTCCAATACACATACATATACTTGCAGAAACACACACACAAACGTTTGTTTCCATCATAAATCCCTCTTTGTGGCTGGTTTCTAAGCTTCTATCTGGTTATCCCCTAACACAATTTTCAATCAGACTACATGTACATGCACATATTCTGACTGTTAAGTAGCATATACAAACAAAGAAACAAACAAAAAAACAAACAAGCATGCAAACAAACAGACAAACAAAAATAAAATTAATTAATTAATATAATGTGAACGTATAAACAATGTACAAAATGTGTGCAGTGGCGGATCAGTGACGGTTGAGACCATTGTGAGCAGTGTTTCAATTAAAAGTTAGTAGACCTCGGCTTTTAGACAGAAAAACAACAGCTTTAAGATAAAGTCCACCAAATAGTGACGTAATAAGGTAAAGAAATATCATCACCATTATTTTCACCACACTAGCAAACATTTGCTTGACTCTCTCCTTCAAATTCCAACAAAAATCATCATTTTAAAAATTCTGTACGTGTGTGTCTGTGTGTGTATATGTTTGTGTATGTGTATATATGTGTTGTGTTGTGTGTGTGGGAGTAGTAAACACAGCAAAACAAAATTCTCAAAACAAAATTCTCAGTAATTCTGCGTGTTTCAAAATTCTAGAAAACTTCTCAGCAGACGACATATACATCATATAAAATTCATGAAAATAAAAAAACAGTTGAAGTCGTAATCGACTGGCACAATGTGCCAGGCCCATGCATCACATGGGTAGAATTAGACAAGGGGACTGCCTCACCCCCAGACCCCCAGATCATGATAGAAAAAAATTTTGAAGGTTTCTGTGTAAAATATATTAATAAACCTCCAACACTGAATTCTGAATCAGCCACTAAAAATAAACCACCATGAGACATCATCATCATCAGCCTCATTTTCATTGTCATCATCACCCACCACCCAACGCATCACATTTTCATCGCAAACTTCTGAAATTGTTCGTTGTCACAGTTATGCAGACAGAGAGTGAATTATCGCTATATTTCTTTTTCGATCTTCTGGTCTACATCAACATTATCATCCTCATCAATTTAATCAGAAAATTTGCATTAATCATCATCAATATTATCATTATTTGTTATCATCATTTTCTCAGGCCGTGTCAAATTTTCATCTTCATCGCCGCCAAGTGATCACCTTCATTGCCGTTACTACATTATACCCTCATTGCGGTTGTCATCGTTATCCGTATCATCATTACCATCATCATCATTATCATTGTCGTCGTCATAATCATCATCTTATAAACAATCTGACTCTTACTATCAAGCTCATCATCATGCTCATCATCATCGTCGTCAACAACATCTACATCCTCATTATCCAAAACTTCATCATCATCATCACCATCGTCATCATCATCATCACCCACAACATCAACGTCGTCGTCGTCATCATCATCATCGTGCTCATCATCTGTTCTCTCCTCTGATAACGATGATGATACTCTTTGGATACATTTTCCTGGCGGACTCATTACTTCCATGCTGCAACATTATTCAGCCATCTTGTTCAACATTCATGTTGTTCAACATTCAGGTTTTTTAAAAACATTTGTGCTGCTTAATGTCTATGTTGCTTAATGTCTATGTTGCTTAATATCTATGTTGCTTAATGTCTATGTTGCTTAATGTCTAAGTTACTTAATGTCTATGTTGCTTAATGTCTATGTTGCTTAATGTCTATGTTGCATAATGTTTACGTTGCTCAGCATTCACGTTGATTAACATGCATATTTTTAAAATTAGCATTGATTAACATTTGTGCCTCTTGTTAACTTAAATGTCCCGCATATGTGTTAAATAAGTTGGCTCTTCTTAATGCTCCCATGTCCGATGAGTTGGATTCACCGCTGATCAAATACAAGCTCCACTTTTACAGTTACACGGAAAACATCAAGAGATAAAACATTTTATGAACAACATTTTGACAGTCAACTTTTATTTTGCATTGCTCCTTTTTTTATAATTTTTAACAAACGTTGTTCGTAATTGTTGTCCATCATTATTGTTCACCATTATCAAACTCATCAACTCAATGACAAACAAAAACCAATAGGCCAATAATTTTCATCACACCATGCCTCGCTACCGATGATTTGGCATCAGAAATGCGTCAAGTAATAGTCGAATTGAAATTATTCATCAACCACAAATATGGCTGCCGTCCCAACAAACCGCTAAACACAAACGCACTAACACACAAATGCAGGAACGCACAATCACAAACACACGAACATGCATTCGTATTCAAATCTAAACGAACAGAGGAAGAATGAAGCCAGCAAACGAACATCACACGACAATAATTAAAATTCAACGAAGACCATACATCACAAACAAACAAACAAACAAATAAACAAATAAACAGACAGACAGACAGACAAGCAACGAAACAAACAGACAAACAGACAGACAGACAAACAAGCAGCGAAACAAACCGTGGTGTCCTTGCCTACGTAAACTTGTGTGGGGTTGACGAAGTGTGTGGGGATGTGCAAGCAGTGAAGTGTTTTGTTGGTCAACCATCTGCCATCTTGTGATCCGTTCAGACATTCACTATGCAGACTGCACCTAACAAATCATCAAAGGTTTTTTCTCTGTTTCTAGTTAACGTGGCACGTTCCAGAGTTATTCTTTTATTCTCTCTTTCTTTTTGTTTGTTTGTTTGTGTGAGAGGAGTTTGTGTAGTCTGCACAACAGACGCCAACACCTTAAACTATAAAAGTTCAGTTTTTGGATACTCACATGTATGCCTACATGTGTGTGTATGTGTATGTGTGTATATGTATTGTGTGTGTGTGTTTGTGTACGTTTGTGTGTGTGATGGTGTATACAAAATGTTATCACATGAGCACACGACTATATTTGTCTATATGACTATGCTATATACTGTGTGTGTGTGTTTACATATGTTCAAATTCTGGAAGAGATTCAAGGAAGTAGTTGAAGACGGTTTTCTTGAAAAGTGATAGGCTGACTTAGTTAAATTATTTAAAAATACGGATCATACATCATATGCATCCATCTAAAGTTTCAAACTTGCTTTCAAACAAGCTTCTAATGACTAGAATTATTTCATTTGTATTATTTTTTTTATTTCATAATTTATTATTAATACATTTTTTTTATTCTGTTTAGTTTTGAATTAATAAATGGTTAATTTATTTAATGGTAAAAATTAATAAGTGTATGTGTGTGTGTGTGTGTGTATGTGTGTGTGTGTGTGTGTGTGTGTGTGTGTGTAAATCTATTTAATATGATTCAAGAAAGTCTGTAGAGAAAAAGTTGCTTTCCACCAAAGGTTTTGCTGTTTTTGTTAGCTGGCCTTCTACTGTGGAGAGTGAGCTGCCTCCGTGGTTTGTCTTTTAGTGAACAAAACATTTCGTTTGAAGAGTTACGCAAGTTGTTCTTCACTTGCAGACCTTCCACCAGATGCAGCAGAGTAACGGTTGTAAGAGGCAGGAATGGGATTCTTCAAGGATGGTTGTTCTCCAACACCACCAACTGCTCAGTGGTTCATTCATTTTTTGTAACTTTATATAATTAACACATGTACGTTTGCCGTTTTATGGCTATGTACATAAACTATGCATATTTGTAGGCACCGACAAATAGTGTGCCTCTGCTTTATTTTGTTGGTGTGGTGTTTAATATTTTGTTTATCTGTGTTTAATATTGTGCCTATTCGTGTTTAACATCGTTAATGCCCGCAGCCAACATGAGAATGTTTGTTCAGTCGTTCATTCGTGTTTGGGTTTTGTATGTTGGAAATAATCTGTTTGCATTTTCTCTGATGATGTTAAGCTGAAGACGTGGGCAAACATTTGAGGCAGGTCGGTTCGCATTAATATATTAGTGTTCAGCCGACAAACTGAATGATGTGAATTTAAGTCTGTTTGTCTGTCTGTGTATGGGTGTGTGTGTGTGTGTGTGAGTGAGGGGAATGTGTGTGTATGTGTATGCATGAGTGAGGGGAATGTGTGTGTGAGTGTGTGTATGTATGAGTGAGGGGAAGAGGGGAATGTGTGTGTGTGAGAGTGTGTGTGTGGGTGTGTAAGCACATAAAGTGCACATGTGTGTTTGTGTGTGCACGTATGTGCGGCGTTTGTTTCAGAAGAACGGTAAACATGCTGCTGCGAATATAAAAAAAGTAATTTCTAAATGTTTCACTTGCTCACTCACTTGAGTTTATAGCAACATGTTCTATAACTCAGTGTATTTCTAACAAATGTGTTTGAGTGTGCAGATAGGTAGGTAGGTGGGTGGGTGGTTAGGTAGGTAGAGGTAGGTAGGTAGGTGGGTGAGTGGATAGGTAGGTAGGTGGGTAGGTAGGTAGGTAGGTAGGTAGGTAGGTAGGTAGGTACGTACGTACGTAGGTAGGTAGGTACGTAGGTAGGTAGGTAGGTAGGTAGGCAAGTAGAAATTTTAAATATCATACAATTGTGGATCTTGTCCCGTGAAAGTTTGGTGTGTGCGATGTGAAACGCATTGGAGTGCGATGTGGAACTTTTTGGTGTGGTGTGATAGTTGTGGTGTGGCCTGTTGGTTGTTGTGTGGTGTGGCCTGGTGATTGTGGTGTAGTGTGGCCTGGTGGTCAAACATGCAACATAATGATAACAATTTTCTTCCATCAACCTAACTTTAAATTGTATAAACATTCGCATGAGTTTTTTAACTGGACCGTACCATTTTTACTTCAAGGACCATCCACTCAATCGTTTCATAGGACACACATTT
>NW_008703942.1:237455-238758 GCF_000326865.2 Helobdella robusta
ATGGATGAGTGTGTTTGGTGATGATGTATGCGTGTGATGAAGAAGACAGTGATGGTGTATGTGTGGTGATGATGATGGTGATGTGTGTATGGGGATGAATAATAATAATAATAATAACACTGCAAATGATGACAACAGCAATCGTAATAAAAATGAGTTACTCACTTTCCTATAGAAGCCACTCCTCGATTCCAGCACCAGCGAAATGTGACTATCATCATCATCACCACTATCGTCGTCATCGTCATCATCATTGGCCGATTTCATAATTTTAGTGATGACGTCATCATCATACTTGAACATAACGTGACCAGCAAGTTCTGCCTCGCCCGCCAGAGGACCCACCTCGCTGTGCTCGCCACAGTAGTTCGCAGTGGCTGTCTGTGTCTGTGGTGGCAGTGGTGATGATGAGAGTGTTGATGATGATAGTGGTGATGGGGATGATGGTGTTGATAATGATTGTGATGATGGTGTTGATATTGATTGTGTTGAAGATAATGAAGTTGGATGATGATAATTATGGAAATTATAGTAGAATGTTGTTGAATGTTCCCCTATTGATGTGTCTACATTTTTGTTCTTGCCCATGCAGATGCACAGACCCTCGCACATCCTCCCTCCATCAGTCAGTGGCAATTAAAATTTTGCACTACAAAAACGAACGTCACTCCAAAAGTGCGAAACGTGTGATAGTTTCTGAACTTTGTACGGATTTGAAGCAGGTCACAGCAACTTATCAACGACATGAGACATGCATTTCTACCGTCTGAGCTAATCTATTTGTGTGCGCATTGTGATAATGTGTTGTTGTTGTTGTTGTAACGGAATATACATTGTGTCGTATTTTTTTCAAAAAGAAAATATTTTTCTGTTGGAAAGTTGTTTTGTGCGTTAAATAATAAATTATAGTGATTCTGGGGTTTCCAAATAAATGGCTGCTACTTCTTGATGAGACAGAAATTGTATGCTAAAGTTTCGGAGCTGTTGCGAAGTGTTGTTGCATGCATAATTTTATTTGCCGTGGTGTGGTTGTTGTCTCGCTGTTTGTTGTTGCGGTTGTTGTAGTTGCTGCCGTTGTAGTTGCTGCTGTTACTGCTGTTGTGGTTGTGACTGGGTTGTAGTAGTGTTTGTGATATAGGTTTGCGTAATTGTTGAGTGTAATGTGCTGTGCTAGACCTTCTACGGCTGTTCGTTGCTGTGTTATAACTGTTGAGGAATGTCGTACTGATGTTAAGGAACGTGCAGGCAAATATTGCAACTTTGATGTTGCTGAATGAGGCTTGTTAGAGAATGTAGTGTTGTC
>NW_008703942.1:238808-253882 GCF_000326865.2 Helobdella robusta
ATAAGAGATGTAGTGGTGTGAGGGGGGCACTGAAAAAGGTGGAAGGCACGTTCAAATGTAAGAAATGTGTTCATGGTGTGATTAATAGGACGGACGCAAGGACGGGGTTGAGTGATGGTATTGAAAGAGTGGAAAGCTTTGTTTACTTAGGGGATAAGCTGAATGCGGATGGAGGATGTTTGAGCGCAGTTACGGCTAGAGTTCGTGTGGGATGGATGAAATTTAGGGAACTGGGTGGGGTATTGTGTGGAAAGAAATGGTCAGTGAAGATGAACGGGAGGGTATATAAAGCATGTGTGAGAGCAGCGATGATATATGGTGGTGAAACTTGGGTGTTGAGGAGAGAGGAGGAAAGTGTACTGCAGAGGGCTGAAAGAGCTATGGTGAGGATGATGTGTGGGGTTAAAGTGAAGGATAGGAGGAGTAGTACAGAGCTGATGTCAATGATGGGACTGAATGAGGACATTGTGACATTGATAAGGAGATCGAGATTGCGGTGGTATGGACATGTGTTGAGAAGGGATGAAAGGGTCGGGATTAGGCGAGCGTTGGAGTTCGAGGTTGAAGGAGTGGTAGGAAGGGGTCGTCCGCGATTGGGATGGAGAGAGCAGGTGGAGAAGGACAGGGTGAAAGCGGGGTTGCGTGATACTGAGGCGAGTGACAGATGTGGATGGAGTCGAGGGGTATTCCGGTTTCATCATAGGTAGCCAAACGGCAACCCCCGATCTCGGGGAAAATGCCGTCTAAACGTGTGTTGTTGTTGTTGTTGTTACCTAGATCATATTCTACAAATTTTTAGGGGTGTTAACAAATGATAATCTTTTACTTCACATCAATTTTTGTATTTAAATTTTTACGTCAACAGCTGCCTAATTATCTTGCCAACAATTTTTTTACTTTTAACAATGACATTCAAGTGAAATTTACTAGACACACCTCCCTTTTCTATCCCCATACTGTGACATTAAAAGTTTTTCATTCAAGCATCAAATATAATGGTCCGAGGGTATGGAATACTTTATTGTCACATGAAATTAAAGCGATTAACTCATTATACTTGTTTAAAAACAAGTTAAAAGCATTTTTAGTTAGAAAAACACTTATTTTAAATAATTTTACACTATTATTAACATTAATGTTCTTTGTGAGTGAGTTTTCAGTCTCAGTTTTGATTACATTGTTACCGTTTCAAAATATAACAGTATTATGATATGAATTATGGTGCATGTTTGTAAGTGTGTGTGTGCGTGAGTTTATGTGTATGTATTTATTTGACATTTTTGTTACATTTAGAGTTTAATTTTTTTTAGTTAAGGGTGGCCTATCTACAAGTTTATCTTATTTTTGGTCATCCTTCAAATAAATAAAATAAAATAAATAAAATAAATGAATATACGGACAGCTACGTGCGTAGCATGAATTGAGGAATGAGATGCGTGTATGCGAGAAGTTGGACACGTAGGCAGCATACATAAATGGGGGAATGGACAATAAACATCGTGCGAATGTTCGATGGAACACAATTTACAGTCCTGATCAACATCTCCCTGGCAAGTTCTTCACATTTTGTTGTTTTGCTGAATGTTACGGGAGACGAGCAAACAACATTTGAGGCCTTCACATGTTGGGTTGGTCCAGTGCATACAACATCTTGCATGACTCATCCAATCTTTACAAATTATACTTAATGGAATAATTTTTTGAAACTGCTTGATCACAGAATTCAATTCAATCTCTAAATTCATGCACAATGCATTGATTCGGTTAAAATAATGAAGAATAATCGCTAAAATGAATGAAAGTGAGAATAAAGGGGCGAGGGTGGTTGTTCGTGATTAACTTTGGATATTATTATGTGGATGGTTATATCGTTCAACTACGCTAAATATATTTTACGTCTCATAAGCAGATAGAATAGCGCATGCGTTACAACGTAACAATTATTAGTTACATACAGGATGGGCAGTAGTTGTGTAGGTCGGAAGGTATGGGAGGAGGCACTCTGGTCGTTTGTTTTGCGGATGTGGGCGCTTTATGACTCATGGGATTGTTAGTTATATTGCTTGGAACCAATTTGTGGCTATGAACTATTTAATAAAAGTTAAAAAATGATCGACACCACAATCGCTAGACGAGTCATAGAGGACTCGAGTGTTGAGCAACTGGATTCTGAAGAAAATGTGTATGGTCTTTATGTTTGCTGTGCAGATCACAGTGTGTGTTGTGTTTGTTTGTTTGTTTGTATGTGTGTATGTTTGCTTTGTGTGTTTGTTTGTATCTGTCAAGTTATTGCATAAGCGCTGTTTTTGTTTGCGTGCTTTATTTAATCGTGTATTTGTTAGAGAAGTATGCGCTGACTTTGTGTGTGTGTGTGTGTGTAGTGTGTGTGTGTGTGTGTGTGTGTGTAGTGTGTGTGTGTGTGTGTGTGTGTGTGTGTGTGTGCGCGCGCGCTCTGTTTTCAGTGTATTTTTGATACGGTGTGTTCGTGTTTTTGTGTTTCAGCTGCTTCTCCTAATGTTTCTTGCCGTTCTTGTCCTTCTATCTTTTACCTCCTCCATCTCTGCTGTTCATTTGTCGGCTGCATTTCTGAAGTTTGTATGCAATTTATGCGCTCCAGTTTGCACTTGAATGAATGGCCGAATAGGCATGTATTTTATTGCATGCACTGTGTATACGCAGGCACACACACACACACAAACAAACACACACACACACACACACACATAGGCACACACATAACACACACGCATCATACACATACAGACACGCACGCGCACACGCACACACACACACACACATATATATATATATATATACATATATATATATATATATACATATATATATATATATATATATATATATATATATATATATAGTGTGTGCGTTATTAAGTTTTGTTAAATTATGCATGCGTGTATGGGCCCTCGTGCATAATAGATGTAGAAAAGTTGAACATTTTTTAGGAAGTGTATGCGTGGAAGTGTTGAAGTGCGTTATTTAGGGATGGTTTTTGTTTTTGTTCGTGCGGCGACTGTTGCAGTTATTATCTGCATCGCATCTCCGCCACATCCCCCCTTGAGTGTTGCTGACGATGACGCCCACAGGCATGGAGGGACTCTTCTTCTAATCATCATTCCTGCTCGAACGAAACTGTCCGTACTGAATTAGTTAATAAGTTTAGTGCAATGAGGTTTAGTTTGTTTTTTCAAGACGAACATTGGATACTCTTTAACTGTTTCAAATTTAATCAACTTAAGACTTGTTGTTATTTATTTGAAACGAAGGTTGACAGATGACTGTTGTGGAGATAGTTGCATTGTAATGTTAAATGTAAGGTTCATTGTATTTCATATTTGTCATTCCCACTAGAAACAACACTGCACTGGCTGGCATTTTACTAACATCAACAAAACAGAAATACCTGTGAAACCGTAGTGCTAAAATTAAAATAATGATTTATAGAAGCAAAAATAATTTGCCGCTAGGTGCAGGGATGCTGATGAACTGCAGATGAAAATGACGAAATAATCAAGAACCCTATCTAGCCAGTTAGACAATGAACTGACTATTCATTCGTTCGTTCGTTCGTTCGTTCATTCATTCATTCATTCATTCATTCATTCATTCATTCATAAATTTATTGCTAAACCAACCATGAATGTTGTTTCAAAAGAGAAAGGACAGTAGAACATTTGAATCATTTAAACAGAAAGTTCGTAACGATGAACATGCAAAATAAACGTTGGTTCGGAGAAGTTAATTTAAACGAATGTTTGCGAGATGACAGACAGCAGACAGACAGGCAGGTAGGAATGAGGCAAATTAAAAGTCAAATCTTTTTTTGAAAAGTGAAATATTAAACCACGCACTCTCAACTAAGCACGCTTAAACGTATTTTAAACATCAACAGCTGCTGAAACAACAAACTAGACTCTAATAACATCAATAAATTAATTACATTATCGAATAGTAACATCTCGCAAAATAACATCAACAAATTATATACATTAACAAAAAGTAACATCAACAAAAACAACCCAAAAACAGCAACTTTAGTAATATCATTAACAACATCAACAACAACAAATGTAATAACAACAACATCGAACGGAAGAATGTTTACATCTTTTCAGCAAAAATCAATTTTGTTGAACGCTATTGTTGTTAAAATGCTTTCAACTAATCCTTTTATTAAAAATGTTGTTTGAATGTTGTTAAAAAGTTGAATGTTGTTTGAATGTTGAAGGTTGTGTGAATGTTGAACGTTGCTTGAATGTTGAATGTTGTTAAAAAGTTGAATGTTGTTGAAATGTTAGATGTTGTTTGAATGTTGGATGTAGTGTAAATGTTGAATGTTGTTTGAATGTTGAAGGTTTTATGAATGTTGAACGCTGTTGAAATGTTGGATGTTGTTTGAATGTCAAATGTTGTAAGAATGTTGTTGGAAAGTTGATAGTTGTTTTTCACCAAACAATTAGCATCAACTTTTATGATATTTCAATGCTGAATATTCAACATTGCAAGAACTGTTTGTGTTGCTTACTGTTTGCAGAGCGCGCGTGCAACAGTCCACTAAACTCTCACCCGTCAACTACGATTCATATTAAACTTGCGTTTTGTACCAAGGAACGCTTTGCAATCAATTTATTTGACATTTTAACAGATGCAAAAAGCGTACTTTTGTTGTTTATTCAATAAAAAAATTTTCCATAATTTGTTGTGACCATTTTTAATTTTCATGATGAACTGATTCTTCCTTCAGGAGTCTCAAAAGATGCAATGCCAGTTAAAATTGCACGCTGCAAACGTTGTGACATCGACGCCATATTACGTAAACACAGACACACTTTCACACGTACATTGACGTACACACGCACACACACACACGCACACATTGAAGTACACACACGCACATACACAAAAACACATTTGCATGTCAACAGAGCAAGGCGTTTGATAGCATTCAAACCAGAAGGGCCCAGAATCACATGGCGATACACGAAATCTCTACTTTCTAAACTATATGCTGGCTACATAAATGTCAGTTGAAAGGTTTAACAACAATCACACCAACACCAACATAGCACTGTTTTGACACATTCATCTGGCACTCAAATCACCACAAGCTCTTCAGATTGTCATAATGGGCTTAACAAGAGAACCACTAAGTACAATCTCGTACAATCTCGCCGGTACAATCTCGTTAGCCAGCCAGCCAGCCAGCGTTCGTTCAGTCAGCGCATAATGTTATTAAGATTAGATTTTTTCTCAGTTTCTGCCACTTTCCTCCTTCCACCTTCCGACGCTCCTCCATCTTAAATATCATGATATCATCATCATCAAACCAGCCAGTATCAACAGCAATAAGTGATATACTCATTAAAAACACGCACTCCTTGCTATCATTACCTAACCATCACTGAATTACGAAAGTTTGCCTTGAACCTTATCATGACAACCATCACCAGCCACACATTAACATCATCGTTAAACTAATCACCATTGTCACTTATCGCAATCACTATCACCATCAATATCACATTTTTCCATCATTGAGTTCATTACTTGTTCATCTTCTTCATGTTCCTCTTCACGTTCATCATCATCGTGTTCATCGCCATGTTCATCACCATGATCCTCATCGTCAAGTTCATCCTCATGTTCATCACCGTTATGTTCATCATCTTCATGTTCACCATCACATCACTCCAGATAACATCTCCATCCATCACGCACAACACAAAATTTTCATATTTCCAATAATTACCATTGTCATCTCAGTAGCACTGTATCTGTCGTTATCTTTTAATAACTTTGTATCATTCGGCTACTTAGTAATTCCACTGCTGTTACGTCTAACTGTCGCTACTACTACTACTACTAGTATTACTATTACTGCTACTGCTACTACTACTACTACTACTACTACTACTACTACTACTACTACTACTACTACTACTACTACTACTACTACTATTGCTACTACTACTACTACAACTACTACTACTAATACTACTACTACTACTACTGATACTACTATTACTAACTCTACTAACTGTCGTTACTACTACTACTACTACTGCTGCTGCTGCTGCTGCTACTACTACTACTACTACCCCTACTTTTGTTATTGCCACTACTAAAAACTACTACCATTTTCGGATTTGTTTTGTATTTTTACAACTAGAATTACTATTACTGCAAATTAGAGTGCACGTTTGGAAGCCAGTGTATGTGGCGTAGAGGAAGAGAGAGAGAGAGAGAATGAGAGAGAGAGAGAAAGTGAAGGGAGTGGAGAGAGTATTCATGTCATTTGGTGGATTTCTGCAGGGAAGAGAGCACCTGATAATACATCATGTGCTTCTTTCCGTGCCATCAGCAACTCATTGGTGAGTTCATGTTGGGCTTTGCTGTTGTTGTTGTTATATTGTTGTTGTTGCTGTTATGTTGTTGTTGTTGTTGTTTTGATTACATTGGTGTGTTGTTGTTTCTATGAGATTTTGTAATTGAGATTATTGAAAGGTCTCAGTGTTAAGTTGTTAACGTTTAAATTGTTACTGTTAACTATTCATTAACTACATATTTGTGTTTATAATGTGGCATAATTTTGTGTTGTTCAGATTTACAAGTCCTTTTATAACTCGTCCATTCCACATTTTACAGCATCATTGTGAAATTCGTGAAGGTACCGGCGTTGAAATATAAATTAAAATTACGCTGAAGATTAGCGAATGATAAAAAAGGCCTGCTTTTTCTTCTAAGTTTCTTACTTTCGACTCAACGAACAGCAGCTAATTCCATTGTTTATATGCTCCGCGCACACATTATTAAAACAACAAATACAATGAAGCAATTGTAAGTTTCGATGTTTCATGTGAGCTAGTTGGGATGTAATGTCATGTGATGGGATGTGGTTTGTTTTGATGTGATGTGTTGTGATGTAGTTTAATGTGATGTGATACTGCATAGTCTGATAGGATAGGGCAAGATATGTCATTACGCGATGTCATTTGATATGTCTTTCAAACCAGATGTACAAAAATGAATGCCAAAAGTAATGATGATTCGGAGAAATTTGATTTGTTGTTGCGATGCATTGCGTTCGTATTTTAAACATTTTAAAACGATGAAATAAATTGCATCGTGTTGTATGTAGTTCTATGTGATAAAAAATTAAAAATAGAATCAGTACTCAGAGAAAGAGAGAGAGAAAAGAGAGAGGGGAGAAAAAAAAAACGGAAAAGAGAAAAAAAAAAGTGAGAGAGGTTCTTAGCTTATATCGTTTAATTGAATGGGAAATGGAAGTTCAACTTTAAATTTGTTTTCAATTTTTACTTAGTTCAATTAAAAATAAAATTTATAAAATTATTTTAAATGAAATTTATCATAAAGATGTTTAATTATTTAAAGATATCATCCGATGAGAATCGGTGTGTGATGTCAGTTGGACTCTGGGAAGAGACTTTCGAATATGTGCCCATGTTTGCCAACCAACGTTTGGTCCCTGAGACAATTTGACAGCCATTGTAACATGTCATGGAATAAAAAATTATTTACAAATGAATGAAGCAAGAAAATTTTTATCTGTCAGTGCGGACATTAAAGTCACGTGGTTTATGATGTATGTCATGCAAGATAACAAATTAAAGTGTCTTTTCATCATCTTCTTTCTCTTCTTTTTCATCGTCATCATCATCATCAACGACACCCAACCATAATTCAACTAATAATAAAAACTTAGAGACCTCTGAATGAAATCTTAATGATGGTTCAGCGGATTTAGATAGAGCTATTGCCCCCCCCCCCCCGTCATTAACAGTCCAACAATCATTTTTCTGTAAAAGTTTTTAAATTCTGCCAGTTTTGATTACTTTTGATACATAAAAACACAGTTTTGAATAGCATAATTTACAAAAATTTGTGCGATAAGCCAAAAGGTCGCCAAATACAAAATTTAAGCGCCGATACGGAAACTTTTAGTTTTGGCCCCGTCAAATTTGGTCTCGGTTTAAGATGTGTGGGCCCGTCCTTGATGACGCTAGAAACTGAATATGAACAAATAAAAAGCAAATTAAACACAACAACAAAAAACCACACCAACTCAACAACTGCAGCAGAAAACGTTCAAATTATTTTGTATCCTATTGTTTTAACTTTCATTTCCAACCAGTTATTTGAAAGAAATTAGATAGATAAAGCTTAAACAATTTTGTCACTCCGTGTACATGGCGTGATGTTTATTCAAGTAAGATTTTTTTTGTTTTTCACTATTATAATAAACAAATATTTGTGCATTTTTGAAACTTTTGCAAGCAAGTAAAAGTGGCAACAAAAAATATTTTTCATCAGATGTCGCCTTAAAACAGCACGTCCACTTCAAAAATAATAACAGCCAGCACTTCAAAATGAAAAAAATTTGCATGACTTTCAAAGCACGAAATTATGAAGGAAGGATCAGCAGTTAAATGGCCAGCCCCGTCAATCCGTACAATCTGTTCGAATGACAAACAGACACAAAACAATTTCAAGAAGCTACAACAAAGCTACACAAACAAAAACTTTGTATTTGAGCTACCTCTTTCAAACAATCACACATTTTTCTCTCTCTCTCTCTCACATTTTTCTTTTTCTTTCACACACACACACACACACACACACACACACACACACACACACACACACGCTTTTCTTCTCACACACACACAAGCAAACGCTACACCAAACATGCGCTCACACACACATAGAACAAATCAATAAAATAAAAAAGATAATTAAATATGTTTCAATTAATGTTAATTATTACGATTGCATTATTATCCAACCAATCAGAATTCAATCACCTCAGATGCCCTGGTGATATCAAACGAGACGAAGACGATATTTCGAAAAGGAGAAACCGTTAAGTGGACTGATCGAGAATCTGAAAAAGAGATTTTGTCTGGAGTAAAACCTGGATTTTAAAAAAGGAGAGTTGCACACAGAAACATTTAAAATTTGGAATAATAGACGGATAGGAAAGATCAAGACTTTGCTCCAAAAAATTCTGGATAAAGTAGATGAAAAAATGGTCCCCAGCATCTTTAGAATCGGATAAAAGACCAAACCTGAATTAATCATTTCTAAAGATAGGATTTTCTTTTCAAAGTTACTATCAAATTACAAATGGGTGAGAAAAAAAAGAAAGAAAGAAGACGATGATGCTGGATTGCTGAGAGGACAAGAAAAATGCAGGATGTAGGATACTGAAGCGGAGCCACTCAACAGAGAAGCAAGTAAACGATGAAATACGGACGGTGCTTGCAAGCAAAAAGAACTTTATAAATATGTAAACATAACCGTCTACTTCATTATCGTCATCATAATTACCAATATTATAACCAAAAACGTCTTCGTAATTAAATTGCCATCGTCAACATCATCTCCAACCTCACTATTATCATCATCATTATATCTAGTATCACTATCATCATCATCTTGGTCACCATCATAATCAGCACTACCATCATCACCATAATCACTTTCATGACCACTACCATTATTTTCTTAATCACAACCACCTTCATCATCACCTCTTTTGTAATGAAGAGTTTGACCTGAACATTTGTGTTACTCTTATCAACTGGTGATGCATCGATAAATGTTCTTACTTTAATGACGTTCAAAGAAACGTTTTCGGTTCTTTGTTTTTTGTTATTTAATGCTTGTTACTTAAAAATTTTTTTTGTTCTTTGTTATTCAATGTTTCTTACTTATTATTCTTTGTTATTCAATGTTTGTTACTTATTGTTCTTTGTTTTGTAATGTTTGTAGTTTGTCCCGTTTAAACCGGAGTATCAAAATAATCTTTTTTATCTGCGACAACAACATCAACATCATCATCATCAACAACAACAACAACAACAACATCAACAACAACATCAACAACAACACCAACAACAACATCAACAAAAACATCAACAACAACACCAATAACAAAAACAAATAAACAAACAAAAAGCGATCACTAGCAATAGCAAAATTAAAAAATACATCAACCTTCGACAAACAGAAACAAACAACGACAAACAGCCACAAACATGCAAACAAAACACAGCAACAATCAATAATATAGAAATTAACAACAAGGAAAAAACAGCAAGGTAGAAACTCCATCACAACATGAACAACAATGACAACAGTTTTAGAAAACATTAATCAAACATGATATCTATGACAACGATCGACTCATATTAACAACAACAGCAAACAACAAACACAACAAACACAACAACAACAACCACAACAACAACAACCACAACAACAACAACAACAACCACAACAACAACCACAACAACAACAAACACAACAACAATCACAATAATATTATTTTTATTAATAAACAAAAACAATGAAAAGAACAAAGATTTATAAAAAAAAAAAACAACAGAAAAAACAAATGGCCTGACTCACGGATGTTTTGCACTTCCTGTTGCCAGTGTAGATGCCTTGATTTTTTTGCGCGCCACTCAAGCAGTTGTTCACATTCTCGACCACCTTCCTCCTCACATCAGATAACAGATAATAACATAGAGCTGAAAACAAATTGTTCTTTGCTTGGCTGCTACCTTCCAAGTTGCTGCTGACGTTGTTGTCGTTTTTGTTGTCGTTTTTGTTGTTGTTGTTGTTGTTTGTGTTGAAGTTGTTGACTTTGTTGTTACTGACTCCTTGAAACGAAGCGATGAGGATGGCATCTTTCTCAGAAATGCCAAAACTTTGAGCTAATTTTTGTTTTGGTTTTATTAGCAAAGCTGAAATAATTTTGTTGTAATTGACGTTGTTGACGACAGCATTTGATGCAGTTGCACCACCACCACCACCACCACCACTAAGTTCATTACCATCATGGACATTCTTTGCAGCACAGGTCAGCGGAATCTCCACTAGGGAGTTGAAGTGACCCTTGCGCAGGCATATCTGAACGATTTTTGATGACGATATTGTTGACGATGTTGAAGACGTTGTGTGTGCTGACGACGACGATGATGACGTCAGTGATGATGACGATGATGATGGTGAAGAGACAGGAACGGATGCATCGATTTGAGTTACTGAAGCACCAAATGAGCTGATATTTTTTAAAGAATTTTGAGATGACGTCGGCAGTAACGATGAGGATGATGGCAAATTCATAACGTAATATACATAACTATCGTGGTAGAAACCAGTCACGTGACTCATGACGTCACTTGGATAATGTCCATCCTTGTATTTAATTTTCGAATAACCGCCAACCGGATCTGAGTAGGAGAGGGAAAACTTCGATGCGTGGCTGTTGTTGTTGGACAGACTCAGACTGCTGAACGTTGGGGCCAGTAATCTCTTGGACGTTTTGTAGAAACCCGCTGTGTGCAAGACGTTCGTGTGTTCGTGCATGCCTGGCCCTATGAAGGCGATGTTGTATTGTTGTTGCTGCTGTTTCTGCTGCTGCGTTTGTTGTTGTTGTTGTAGCACCTGTTGTTGCATCTGCTGCTGTTGTTGTTGTTGTTGTCTTGATATATTAGGAAGTGACCAAGCCTCACAGATGAGTTGCTGATTAATTGGACAACACATAATTAACTCGTTCGTTTGCCGACTGATGAGCAATATCTTTTCGTGGTGGTCGTCCACACCCTCCATGTGATCGTCGTCGTCAGTGTTCATTTTGTTGTTGTGGTTGTTGTTGTTGTTGTTGTTGAGGTTTGTGCATGTTAGTTTATTTGTTGGGATCTGCAAAATTAAATGTTAAATGGGGTAATAGATAATGTTTTTACATAGAATAAGAAACACTCTATTAAATTTTCAATCTTTATCAAACATTCCTTTTGTTTTGTTGAAAAAATTGTTACAAATTATTTTCGCAATACCAACCTGTTTCACAATTCTTAGATTTGAGTCCAAGGCAAACAAACCATTTGTTGAAACCATGTAGAACCTTTTGAACTTCTCATCAAAGACAAATTTTTGCGGTAGAGTTGGTGGTCTAGTGACGTACGTCGTAACTTGATGTCGTTGCTGCTGTTGCTGACGAGAAAAACTTGGTTGCTGCAACTGCTGCTGCAACGGATGTCTTGATTGTTGTAGTTGTTGTTGTTGTTGAGAGTTGGCAACAAAGAGAATAATAAGAAAAACAACCAAAAAAATGGCGTGTGCTTGATTGATGAGGTGGACTCGGGATGTGAGGGCTCGCGAGGATAGCACCATGTTTGCTGATGTATTGTAGTCAGTTTTGTGGAGGAGGTGTGGATGGGTCCTTCTTGTGGTTCACGCTGCTGCTGCTTCTGCTGCTCCTGCTGTTTCTGCTGCTCCTGCTGCTTCTATGTTCCACTACCTTGCGTTAATTACTTGATTGTTTCCTAATAAGACATCCCCGCAATTATTTCTCCATTGTTGTTTGTATATAAGCTGATTGTCGGCTAACACGTTTCATTCACCATGCTCATCTTCATGTTCATCTCTTTTGTTTGAAAGTTGGTTCACTTGTGACTTTGTGCTGATGTGTGTGTGTCCTCAGCCTTTATTAGAGTTCTCTGTAGTAAATAAATTAATTTTAATTTTAAAAATGTGTTGAGTGCATTCCAGTTTATGAAGCACATATAATTTAGTTAGATATTTGATTTTTAATTCAAATGTTATCTTTTCAAGTAAAAAACATCTGCAATTAACATCATTTTTTTAAATTGTTCAATTTTTGTCGTTGAGCCAAATTTGGTTGCATAACAAGTTAGTTGGAAGAGCAAAAATTTAGGAAAACACACGAAATCATTTTGACAGCTTCACAGTTAGAAACATTTTTGCACAATCAAATGTTTTATCAGTGCTCTCAAGTAAACCTATTTTTTATCAATTAGATATGCATACTTTATGCGAGGTGTTGGTATTTCACGATGCAAACAGGAAAATGAAAGTGAAAGTAAAAGGTTCATGGAAAACCTGCCGAAAAATGGATGAATGGATTAAAAGATGGACTGACGTGGGAACGTGCAACTCATTGAAACGGCGCGATGGGGAAATGGTTAAGGTGCCTGGCATTGTTGACGCAGTGTCCAGGTTCGAATCTAACGAAATCCCCACCTACCACATACAAAAGTGTGCGGTGCGGTGCGGTGCGTTGATTCACATGTGTTTAATACACTGTGTGTCTGTTGCAATAATAATAATGCACCTCAGTCGCTCGCCACGCTTTATAAAATGACATTATTGTTATTATTATTATTATTAAAATGATTGAAAAAGATGTGAGACGCTGACAAGAAAGTTAAACACTTTTGATTGGGTTCTGATGTGGTGTGGTCTGAAGTGGTGTGGTGTGGTCTGAAGTGGTGTGGTGTGGTCTGAAGTGGTGTAGTGTGGTCTGAAGTGGTGTGGTGTGGTCTGAGGTGGTGTGGTGTGGTGTGGTGGTCCTGGGATAGATTGAAATGTAAGGCTGAAAATCGAAACTGACCAGAAATGAAAATACTGAACTAGGAGTGATATCTGAGAGAGGAAAGATTCAATTGAAAACACGAAAATCCTCCAGCGCAGGTGGAAAAATAAAAATAAATAAAATGAAAAAAAGTATAAAAGCAACGTGGCCGTCACAAATATTTGAAGCAGCAGCAGCAGCATCGATAGACTCACGCACTTATTGAAGACTGAAGAAACGAACTTCTAAACCATCGAAACACAAAATTCGGCAGGAAGTGGTAGAGAAAAAAAGGTTGGAAGAAGTAATTAGGAGAGAGCCAGCAATGCAGCGAGCGACTGCAGCGGCAAGTGGCCAGCCATAATTTGATTGACACATTGCTGACGTGCCGTAACAAAATGCGACGTGGGCAGGTTAGCAGGGCAGGCTGGCGTCGTCACACTCCAATGAACTGCAGCATTCAGATTGAAAGCATTCTAATCATTATCACCATCATTATCATCATTATCATCCTCATCATATCATTATCATCATCATCATATCTCCATCATCATTATCATCAACAACAACGTCCTTATCAACTTCATCATCAACATTATTATCTTCAACAACAACAAAACAGTCCTTTATAAAACGCTGTATAAAATGTTTCAAAGATAAATTTTTTGCACACATATACATTTGTGAAGACAGAAAAATAAGCAAGTGCACATGGACACACCTCCACTCTACTCCATACACACCTCCACTTCACCCCACACACACCTCCACTCTACTTCACACACACCTCCACTCCACCCCACACACACTTCCACTCTACTCCACACACACCTCCACTCCACTCCACACACCTTCACCCATTCCACACCAACACACTCATCATCAGCTCCTTGCACTTGCTCATGAGTCCTGGATAGAAACATTTTGAAGAATGAGACACTACATGAGACAAATGTATGTTTAAATCTATTCAAACTGCAAGCCCATGTCTGTGAGGCCATGGCGTTGGCGTTCTGAAGGTTAAACTTTGTTGACATGCACGTGCACACGTGTATCTTTAACACGCTGGCCACAACACTGTTGCGCTGTGCAACTAACTGTACACCTGCCGTACACCAGGCAAACGAATGTGACAATCAAGTGTTGATTCAACGACCATCTGTGCATGAAACCACATAACAGAACGTTCACAAACCCCACCATTTGCTGCTTATCAGCCATTCTATAACCCCGCACATAACTTTATATCAACATAATTCAAATTAAAATTGTAAATTTTTTCAAGTTTTCCGACCAAAAATCTTCCCAAAATTTACAACAGGAAACAAAGGTAAGATACAACATCAGGCATTTTTGTTAACTCAAAACGGAAGATCAAAATAAAAATCCAAGAATTAATAATTACAATGTGGTGTGATGACGAAGGAGTTTCACACATGGGAGTAGCGTGGGATGTGATGTGATGGTGGGGAATGTTATGATGGGTCGGGGTGACGGGTGCGTGTTAACACCATTTTTAGGGCTCACCGTCACCATCATCATCATCTGCGGTTGTCATCATTCAATTTAAAATTTTGGATTCAATTCATTTCTATTTTCGATGCATCGTCATTATCATCGTTATCATTATCGTGAATGTCATCATCTTCTT
>NW_008703942.1:253932-268757 GCF_000326865.2 Helobdella robusta
ATCATCGCTATCACCATCATCGTTATCATCACTATCGTCATTATTATCGCCATCATAACCAACACCATCATCATCATCATCTTTGTCATCATCATCATCATCATCGTCATCATCACTATCATGACTGTCAACACACGAAAGCTGTCGAGTAAACGTCATCAAGAATCACCAATGCTATTAACCGTTTCATCTCATTTTTCATCATCATCATCTCATTTTCATCACCACCATCATCATCTCATTTTTCATCACCATCTCATTTTTATCATCATCATCATCATCTCGGTTTTCTTCATCATCATCATCACATTTTCTCCATCACCATCATCATCTCATTTTTCATCATCGTCATCTCATCTTTATCTCGTTTTTCATCATCATTATCATCATCATCTTCATCATCACATTTTCTCCATCACCATCTTCATCATCACATTTTTTCCATCACCATCATCATCTCATTTTTCATCATCTCATCATCATCATCATCATCCTTACATTTTCTCCATCACCATCATCATCTCATCTTTATCTCATTTTTCATCATCATCATCTCATTTTTCATCATCATCTAATTTTTCATCACCATCATCATCTCATTTTTCATTATCATCATCATTGCCACCAATTTCGTCATGATCATAATTTTATTTCCTCATCATCATAAATCTCTCTCAATACTTCATCATCATCATCATCGCCAACGCCATCATCATCATGACGACCGCCAAGAAAATAATAAACAAAATTACCAAACCAATCTCTTCCTGAAGTATGTAATTATGGATGGATGCATGGATGTATGGATGGATAGATGGATAGATTGATGGATGGTTGGATGGATGGATGTATGGATGTATGGATGTATGGATGGATGGACAGATGGATGGATGGATGGATGGTTGGATGAGTAGATGGATGGAGGGTTGGGTGGATGGATGAAAAAATTGATTGGCAGATGGATTAATGGATGGATGGATGGCTGGATGAACAAATGAATGAATGTAAAAATTTACAGATAGACAAATGAATAAAAGATTGATTGGTAGATGACAAACGGGCAAATGAAAATACTATTGAATGACTGAGCGCATGAATGAATGAATGAATGATTGAATGAATGAATGAATGAATGAATGAATGAATGAATGAATGAATGAATGAATGAATGAATAAATGAATGAAGGAATGAATGAATGAATGAATGAATGAATGAATGAATGAATGAATGAATGAATGAATGAATGAATGAATGAATGAATGAATGAATGAATGAATGAATGAATGAATGAATGAATGAATGAATGAATGAATGAATGAATGAATGAATGAATGAATGAATGAATGAATGAATGAATGAATGAATGAATGAAGGAAGGAAGGAATGAATGAATGAACGAATGAATGAATTTATCAATCAATTAAAAAATTGATTGATAGACAGTAAAGTTATTCATCCATTCATATTCATTATTGCATGAGGTATCAGCAACAAACACACATACACTTGTGAGTATGTCTATCAGGCAGAAATGGCTGGTATTTGAAACCGGCTGCTGCAACAGCAGAGCCAGGCATCTTAACCACTTCACTACATCGCCACTCAGATTATGTTTGTTCTTTTTTGCCTTCCAATGTATGAAACAATATTCACTGGTGGGGGTGAAGAAGATGCCACCGGAGGATCAAATGATTGGAAAGTAATAAATAAAATATAAAAGTTGAAAATAATAAAAAAATATATTACAAAAATGAGAACAATAAAAAGTAATTGAAAAGATGATTAATTGGGTGTGGGTGGGGGTGGGTGGAGGTGAGTGGGGAGAGGAGAGCTGAAGTGGTGTGGGCCAGAGCACGCGTGAAGCCATTCCATAATCCTCCAAATATTTGCACTCAAGCAATTATTCTCATTTTTATCTAATTAGCCATCCTCCTCATCATCATCATCATAATCATCATCATCGTCGTCATCATTTTTGTAAATGCCACATTTTGTCATCATCAGTATGCCATGATCGTAAACATGATACTGACCATCATGCAACTTTCACCATTGTGAAAAAATATATTTCTTCACCATCATCATCACCATCCTCATAAACATCATCATCTTCATCATCTTCATCATCATTCTTTTTAGATCTCATCATTCATATTATAATCCTCATTTTAATCATAATTTTTACAATTAATGCGAACACATCATCATCATCATCAACCTCATCATTATAATAATCATCATGATGATCATCATCAGCATTATCATCACCATCATCATCATCATCAGCTGCTGCAACAGTATAAAATAAACATCATCATCATCATCATTACAATCATCAACATCACCGTAGTCTTGTAGTCATCATGTCTGTATAAACTTTACACAAACAAACATACATACACACACACAGAGAAAGTTAGAGAGAGAGAAAGAGAGAGAGAGACAAAGAGAGATAGAGAGAGAGAGAGAGAGACAGAGAGAGAAGGAGAAAGAAGTAATTGTAACTTAAGAGTTAGCAATTAATTTTAATTCATCCTCTCGATGCTGCATTAGCGTATTTCTCAATCGACAAATAAATTTCAATTCCGGCCAACCAACCTCAATGTTTGCTTTTTTGTCAGTCCATCTGCATAAACATTACGTGGAATGAATGGATGAATGAATGAACGAACGAACGAAAGATGAACGAAAGAACAAACGAATGAATGTATGGATGAATGAACAAAATAGCAAACAAACGAATGAAGAAAAAAATAAAAAAAGCAAACCAGAATAAGCAAGCATGCAAGCAGGCAGTCAGCAATTGTTCGTCTGTTGAATCATAAGATGATATTTCAAATGTAAGTAAACTACGTGACATGTTTGAAAGTGTGCGTGAGGTACACGAAAGCATCTCATAACCTATACCAACCTATGTCTAATTGAAAACAAATGGAAACAAACGAGGGTGACCAGCCAGCCAGCCAGCCATCCAACAAACCAGCAGAGGAAGAAATATAAAAATCCCGCCATTAAAAAGAATGAAGAAGATGGATTAGTTTATGCCGTCTGCTTTTAAATTACAAATCTATGCTACCTGGTTGTTCGTTTGGTTGTCTGCTCGTTTGTTTTTTCGTCTCTTTGTTTGGTTAGTCGGTCGGTCGGTCGGTCGGTCGGTTGGTCGATGGTTGGTTGGTCGGTCGGTCAATTAAATGGTTGGTCGGCCTATTGTGTTGGTATCAACAACACACAGACACAAACACACACATTGCACATGACAGGTGAGATCTCTCTGCAATTGAACCCAGTCAGTGCAACAGCAGACGCTTCAACCATTACACTGGCTTTGGAAATTTTCGGGCAAATAATTAAACGAAATGCAAGTGATTCTTGATAACAAAACATTGTGTGGTAAAATTTCTCCAGTTTTGTGTGTAAATTATTTGAAACGATTTTTCAAATAACTTAAAAACTGTTCAATGCCAGCAAACATCAACAGTAACGTGTATGTGGTCTGGCTTGCTTGGAAGATCATTCTGCGTAACTGAAACATCTTACGGAAGAAAATCACATCAGAAGCAGGATACAAACAACAACAACGACAACAACAACATAAAAACAACAACAATGACCACAACGACGACAACAACAACAATAAAGCAATAAAACAACAAAATCAATAATACCAACAACATGATAACAACAATAAATAGCAACAACCACATAAACAATATAAACGTAGTAACAACACAATGTAGGCGTAGCAACAACAACAACAACAACAACAAAAACAACAACATACCAAACAAGATAAAAAACATCATCATTTTTGCAGACAGTTTAATACTATCAGTTGGCCAGTAGACGGCTGTGTACATGTTTGCATGAAGCATTCGCTTCCACACTCATTCACATCTTTAAATATTAACATGCAAACACATATAAACACGTTCAAACACATTACACATAAACACGCACACACACATGCATGCAACCATGTTTACACATACACACACACACACACACACACACACACACATGCATGCAACCATGTTTACACACACACACACACACACACACACACACATGTTTAGGCATTCACACACACGCATTCACACACGTAAATTTTTACTTATATTTTGCAGCTGCTTGCATGTGCATTGTACTGTACAAACTGCTATGTATAAAAGTATGTATAAATATATTATATTGCATACATGTAAAAACTAAAAAGCATATTAAATGCATTGATACATTTTTATGTTTGCGCATGCATGCTTTTTACGTATATGTGTACAGAAATATGTATAAATGCGTGTGTGTATGTATAATGTATATAATGTATGCATGTTTTTAATGGCTATAATTGTGAAATTGTATGTACATAATTCAAGATAACCATTTTGTATATGTTTGTATTTGCTTGTACGTACACACGCTTTCGCTAGAATACCTCGCTATGCAGGAGTATTTGTATCTTTTGTATTTGTATTTCAAGAGGCGACATCCAATTAGAAAGCCATAACTTATTTGTGCCACGTACCATTACGTAGAAGCGTGTCAGCAAAGAATCCACGAGAACATTGCAACAAGTTGTGTGTGAATCCATGTGTGTCTGTGTGTGAGTGCGTGTATGAGTGTGCGTTGTGTGTGTGTGTGTGTCTAAAAATGAATGTATGTATTTGTGTATTATATTGTTGCAATAAAAGCTGTTGCAATAAAAGCTGCAAAATGTTGTGATGCCGCAAAAATGTTGTGATGTTAGAAAAATGTTGTGATGTTGGAAAGATGTCCTGCTGCCAGATAGATGTTATGACAGCCATGAGATCATCCTGGACCAAAGATCAACTCTCAATTAAGAGGAAAAACAAAAAATTCAAATTCGAACTGAACACGCCAACTATGCATGAAAGAAAAATGAATATCAAATGATGTGCGATCTTATTTTCTACTCTTCCTCCTGAAAAGAACTCTGCCTTGTCGAAAGTGTACGTGTGTGTATGTGTATGTTGTGTGTGTATGTGTGTGTGCTTATCTTTGTATAAGTATGTGTGCATGTGTGCGTGCGCGTGTGTGGTGTGTGTGTATGTCTTTATATGTATATACCTTTCTGTGTATTTGTGTTCTTTTGGTGTTTATGTAGTGTGTGTATGTGTATATTTGTGTGAAACAAGCGAGAAGAGAAATTGATATAATTATGAACTTGAGACAATGAATGTTTATTTTTGAAGTTTGACTTGGTTGGTAGTTGAAACTTGAAATCAGTCGGTCTTTTTCTACTCTGCACTTTGTCAGAAGTATCATAGAAACAGCAAGTAACAAAACATGGTAAAAAGTTAATTTTTTTTTTTAGCTCGAGGTTACATGTATCTGTTTTAAAGTTTAAGCCAAAAATAAGCACAATATTATACGTACGTGCATCTTCCATTTGAAAATTAAACACAATGAATATCAGTTCTTTCAAGTTTTATCAAGTTCATGCAGTGAAACTTTACTGAATTTTAGGCAATTGTTGATATGATTGAGTCATTGAGGTAGAAAAATTAACAAATACAAAAATGTAGACAACGCAGACTAAAATATCAACAACAGAACAACCAACACTACAACCACAGAAACAAAACTCAGCTGCAAATGTGCTAACAATATTCCTCTCTACAAAACAAATGAACCAGAGACCATCACTTACTGGGGTACCACGATTACCGTTTCACTCACTCACTCATTCACTCCCTCACTCACTCACTCACTCACTCACTCACTCACTCACTCACTCACTCACTCACTCACTCGCTCACTCAACCAATCACTCCCTTCCATGCACACCACCTACCTTCCTCCCTTCCTTAGAGTGACTGGAATTTCTGATGAAGGAAAACTTTTAAGAGTAGATAAGCTGCTAAATGGTGCAACAAAGCCTATGTATATATAATTATATATATATATATATATATATATATATATATATATATATATATATATGTGTGTGTGTGTGTGTGTGTGTATGTGTGTGTGTGTGTGTGTGTGTGTGTGTGTGTGTGTGTGTGTGTGTGTGTGTGTGTGTGTGTGTGTGTGTTGGTAATAGACCATAATTTTTACAATATTCGATGAATTCTACCGAATGTTTGGCGTTAAAATTATGGTCTATTACCAACATTTACTCGAAGTTCTGCGACCATAAATATATGTATGTATGTATAGATAGGATACGGAGTTGTTCAAAAGGCAACAGACAATGACATCCTCAATAACTAACCAGCATTCTTCATAAATGCCACAAACTCCATGAAGAGTCACATCAACTTAATTTTGGTGGGACTCACGTGATATCATCTACCGTTAGCGACTCAAAACGTTACAGCAACCACGTCAACATGTGCCTAATCAACTGACGGAGGAGATGCATGCGTTGCTGCCATCCTAGCAGAAAGAAGACTCGACAAATGGAAGGCTAGTTTTATGGCCTAATTGGTGCTATTGCATGTCCTCAGAATAAAATCAATAAATTGTTTGAATCCATATCATTATCATCGTCGTCGTCATTATCATCATCATCGTCGTTGTCATCAACATCATAATACTCATCTTCGTAATCGTCATCATAACATCATAATCGTCATCATTAGTTTCGAACAAATGTACTCGTACATCATCATCATCATCGTCGTCGTTTTAAAATCATCACTTTCATGTCATCATCATTACATTAACTGACATCAACAATATTCAACTGTTCCCACTATTACTTATTCATTAACATTAACGTCGAGTAGAGACAGAGAGGGTAGGGGTTAAATTGTTCACTTGCCTGTTTGCAGTCTGTCTATAAACTTCTTTATCTGTCTTCATCCTATAATCTTGAACTAGAAAAATACAAAGAAAGCAAACGTTCAAAACAAATCAGATTAATCTATTAGCCTAATTAACTAAACAACTGAACAGAACAGTTTATTCTCCAAGAAATCTCTGACATGGGATGGTATAAAAGTGTAGGCATGAGATGGCAGTAGGGCAAGCGTCCACATTTTAGTGACTTCTAAAGCGTAAGATTGAAATTCTAAATTTAACTATTTTCAAATTCATTTCAAAGTTTATAACGTTAACAAACCACAAATTTCATTCTAAATCATTTAAATGGCATTATTCAGCTGTTATTTTATAAGCATTCAATATTCATCTTAACTAAAAAAACATTAAATAAATTAGATAATTCTTTCGCAGCCTACAAACAATTTTGAGTTTTTGCATCATGAAAGTATGTTTAACAATCTTAATTTTTCATTAAAACAGCAACTGAGGCAAACAATGCGTCTGTCGCATTTCAGCCTTGAAGCGTGTTAACAAAATGGAAACAATTCTGTCAGAACATTCTAGAATTAGTTTTCAGTTATTTGCTTCATTTTAAAATTATGCAAATGTAATTGAAAGATAAAGTCTCTAAAAATAAACAACTTTTTCAGTTTTCAAAACATTTTCAGATGATTTTAAAAACCATCCGAAAATGTATAGCTCAGAAAATAGGAGTGCCATCTTTCTGGTTGACAATGCGTTGTAACCTGGTTCGAATTTCGTGTGTGCGTGCAAGCATACTAGGAATGTACATTTTGTGGTGTTGATGCTACAAATTTTTTGACACTACACAACTTTTCCGTTTGCACCTGAAAAACAGTTCGTAAACGGTTGTTAAATCGTCCAAGTTAGGAGTAGCAGCAGCTAAAATTGAAATGAAACTGTTGCACCTTATTGAATCTCGTAAAAGTTTGCAATCACTGAGGAAACCACACCTGACAAGAGTTATTAAGAATAACGTTATTGTTAGAAGTCATTCGTTGCATGTTAGGAGCCACGTCTGAAGAAACATCAAGGAAAAACTGCAAGAATTTCATTCGCTCGAATCACAATGATTCTGATCAGATAAACTCATTAATAGGAGCCCAGCCATCTTAGATGAAATGCGGGCAGCTAAAAACTCACTCAACTATAGAGACAAATTTATGTGATGTAAAATAAAATAAGTGCCTATGAACAAATTTTGATATGAAAGAAAAACATTCTGAACGTCTAAATTCGAAACTTAAGCCTTGTCCAAAGACATAATATGCTATAACTTGTTAAATAACATGTCATAAATTCAACTAAACATAAAACCACTGTTTATCTAACTGGTCCAGACTAATGTTGAGCAAGTCACAGCCATTTATATATATATATATATATATATATATATATATATATATATATATGTATATTCATTCATTCATTCATTCATTCATTCATTCATTCATTCATTCATTCATTCATTCATTCATTCATTCATTCATTCATTCATTCATTCATTCATTCATTCATTCATTCATTCATTCATTCATTCATTCATTCATTCATTCATTCATTCATTCATTCATTCATTCATTCATTCATTCATTCATTCATTCATTCATTCATTCATTCATTCATTCATTCATTCATTCATTCATTCATTCATTCATTCATTCATTCATTCATTCATTCATTCATTCATTCATTCATTCATTCATTCATTCATTCATTCATTCATTCATTCATTCATTCATTCATTCATTCATTCATTCATTCATTCATTCATTCATTCATTCATTCATTCATTCATTCATTCATTCATTCATTCATTCATTCATTCATATTTACTAGCACCTTTTGTTTCATAACTCTCCGCCATTTTCGAAACATTTGAAAACTACGTGTGAAAAAATTGGCTGCTAGATTAGCTCCAAAGATAAGAAATTGTAAAAATGATGGATGGAAAGATGGGTGGATGGAAGGATGGGTGGATGGATGGATGGGTGGGTGGGTAGATGGATGGATGTTTGATTGATTAAATAAATAAATGAATGATTATTTGGACAAAAGAATAAAAAATTAAATAGATGAATGGCTAGATGGATTGGTGGATGAATGAATGGATGTACAAACTTAATGATGTATAGATGGATCTATCGATAGGTGCATAGATGCATGGATACACGGATGCATGGATAGCTGGATTGATAGACGCCTGGATAGATGGATAGGTGAATAGATGGATACATTGACGGATGGACGGATGTAAGTGCAGACAGACAAACCGGATAGATAAATGAAAGAAAACAAAAATAAGTAAGTTTTTAAAAACGAATGAATAATAAATAAAAAAGAAACAAATGAAATATATTGACACGTGTAAGTGATGGTTGATTGATTGATGAGTGTGCTGTGATGGGATGAAAAAATGATGGATGGATGGTTGGATGGATGATTGCGAGTATAATAATAATTGGATGTCAAAATGAAAGCGTGGCTGAACGAACGGACGGACGAACGAACAATGTTTATCATTTTATGCTTTGTTCAAACAATGAACAGACTGATGTTTGGTTGTATGATATTTCTTTGAACAATAACAATTGTTGTTATCATCGAGAAATATATTTTTGCCTTTACAACAACCACAACAGCAGCAACAACAACCACAACAGCAGCAACAACAACCACAACAGCAGCAACACTTGTTAACAACTCAGGTTTCAACGAAAAGTAATACAAATGCAGAACAAGCATTCATAACCAAAATAATATAACACAGAAATAAAATTTTTTATAAATTATTTCAAAAAATAATAATATTATGTCTGGTATAAATTATAATCAAATTGTCAAATATTTGCATATTTGCGGAGAATTGCAGCACATTATTGCATTATCCCATGAATTGATTGCTTACTTTTTATTATTTCCATTGGCACTCATAAACAAACATTTCATCGCACTGAAGTCCACCCGCCCGCTCGCCCGCCAGCCCGCGTGTATGCCTTCCTGCCTGCCTGCCTGCCTGCCTGCCTGCCTGCCTGCCTGCCTGCCTGCCTGCCTGCCTGCCTGCCTGCCTGCCTGCCTGCCTGCCTGCCTGCCTGCCTGCCTGCCTGCCTGCCTGCCTGCCTGCCTGCCTGCCTGCCTGCAGAGAAGAGAAAAAGAGAAAGAAGAGTGAGAGAGAGCAAAAATGCATACAAAAAAAACAGTGGTATGTTTTTTGAATTAATCATTTGAAATGACCGCTCAGTTCTTCTTGTATCTGCAAATAAATCATCCCCCATTGTCAGAACTTACAAGACTCCCTCCCCCATCTCACTCATTCGCTCCGCACTCTTATTTGTTTTCCTTTCAGTCTTGTAGAAACCAACTTCAGAAATTTCTGGCGATTAATTGTGTTCAGTTTTGCAAAATGTTTCTGACGAACGAACAATAAGAGTGAAACTTAGTTTAAAAGTTGATACAACTCCCGTCTGATCCGCTGAGTCTTATGATAATTATGATATGACATTTTCATCAAAATTACAGTGCAATACATTCATCCACTCAGTTTTTCTTTATTTTCAAAAGCGGTTAAAGTTAGAATCGGATTCGTAAAACTATATTCGTGAGAATTAAATAAATTTCCACATTCGAAGCACTCTCAACAATCAAAAGTTGCTTGTTGCTTGTTTAGAAAGTTAGATGCACAAACTGAAAGATATGAAAAGCTGAATTACATATCGCTAATATGCTGTGCCTATATAGGAGCTGGAGGGAGAGTTTACGTTTGTCATGCGAAGATCAACATTTAATGCAAGGCTGCTCTTCTTCCCATTGTGTCAAACTGAATGTCAATGTAACTCTGGAACAAAAGAAAGAGGTCGAGATAGTGGGCAGAAATATTAAAATTATAAAGCTTTAAAACACACCAGTGTGAAATTGATGGAAGACACAACTAATGCACGTTAATGCATCTTTCATCCAAAATGTTGCAGGTTGCATGCACTCAACAGTGCATGCATGCAATCATAATCATCATATAACATTACTAATATATCTGTGTATCGTTGATGTATCTATAAAGATAACAAACAAGTATAGATGATAATAACAACTTACATTTCGTGATAACGAAACAAATTAAATCTTGAATAACTAAATTGAAAGTTGCCAAAAATAAATTATTTTTTTCCATCATTTATCGGTCATTACAATTTCCTGTTATCATCTGCCTGGTGCCATATCGTTGTCTCCAGGAATATTATGTTCCAGGAATATCCATCCTCAACACAGTACCGCACTTATTCATGGATGTTACATCGTTTGTGCTTTGTGTTGCTGATATTTTTGTTGTTTTTTTCATATTTGTCGCCTTTGTTGTTGTTCTTGATATTCTTGAAAGATTAGTATTTTTTGAAATTATGATAAATTCCGATAAGAAATGATTCATTGCAGAGGAAGGGTCTCACGCGGCTATTAATTATTCTCGTCCTATCAGGCATTTCTGCTTGTTATTGCCTGCATGTCATTTGGCCACAATGTCTTCCTAATTAGATTCCAGTTAGCGATTGTTTGAAAGTTTCAATATTTTATTTGAACTAGTAAAGTAAAAATTTTCTAACGATGATAATCTTTATAACGCGATGGATGAAAAGGTGTTTACGAGGGTCGTCAACTCAAGTCTCTCCGTTTCTAACGAAAACTTGTCGAGTAAAAAATTAGAGAAATTATTGAAAAAATATGTGAACCTCAATTTAAAATAATAAATTAGAAAAATTATGAATAATTATCAATGTCTGGAAATATTGTACACTCCATTTGAAAGTGGCTGCTGGTGTGATGTGTGAAGTTAGAAACGGCAAACTTTCTCCATAAATTTTTTGAGCAACATTCTGAAGGAACCACTAATACGTGAAATCGATTTTCTTTCATTTTTTAAATGCTTTAAAGAGTTAATAAATTGACCAAAAAAAATTGTGAATAAAACTACAAATATTACAGCACACAACACATACAAACACACACAACAACACACCACACCCATACAAACACATACGAACACACACACAAACACACGACCGACAATACTCACAAACACCCACACACGACACAAAACACAACACTACGCCTAGGTTAACAATCTCTGATGCTTACGAATTCCAGCAAACATCCATAAGCAGATTGCAAACGTTTTGTCATTCTGGAAAAAAAAGCAGAAAAGAATGAAGTAGGATTGAACAGAACGCATTCATACATGCACATAAATAACGAGCATTTGAGCGAACATAAATCACATAAACAAGCACAAGCGATGCCGAACATACAAATACAAACGTGCAAACAAATACAAACGTACAAACAAATACAAACATACAAACAAATACAAACATACCAACAAATACAAACATACCAACAAATACAAACATGCCAACAAATACAAACATGCCAACAAATACAAACATACAAACAAATACAGACATACCTAAATACAAACATACCAACAAATACAAACATACAAAAATACTACAAAGTACACGCACACGCATGCATACAAACGCATTATCATAATTTATAAATAAACAAGCCAACATGCACACGTTCTGTATATAAAATACCATCAAATAAGTGTATCACATTGATACAATCACATACATCCATAAAAAAACAAACACGTACACATACACACACATATATTGTTACAAACACATACCTTTGTACGATTAAACAAACCTTTCAGAAACAAAAACTCACATTCATACACATATACAAACATCTTCACAAACACACTCACATTCATACTCATATACAACCATCTTCACAAACACATTCACATTCATACAAATATACAAACATCTTCACAAACACATTCACATTCATACACATATACAAACATCTTCACAAACACACTCACATTCATACACATATACAAACATCTTCACAAACACACTCACATTCATACACATATACAAACATCTTCACAAACACACTCACATTCATACAAATATACAAACATCTTCATAAACACACTTTCATTCATACAAATATACAAACAATCTCACAAAGGCACACGCAAATACACTCACGATTTATACAAATTTATACATATTCATACGTATGACCATTGATCATATTAATCAAAACGCGTAGAAGCAGACACGAAGATACAAAAAAATACATACAAAAGGTCATACGTACAAAAGACACGATGATACAACCAATAAACAAGCAAACAAACATGGAAACATAGAAACATAAAAACGAGAAAACATAGAAACATATACAAACAACCATGCAAACATAAACAAACAAACAAACAAACATGAAAAGATATATCGAAGCATCTAGAACATTATGAGATTATCAAGGAAGAGAAAATCAATGCTTTGTACGTGTATCATATGCGTTTTGAATACGTAAGTAGGTGGTGGTGTGCTACTGCTGGTAATGGCGGTGGTTGTGGTGGTAGGTAGTAGTGATGTTGATGTCGATGTAAGGAGCTGGTGGTGTTGATGGTTTTTACGGTAATGAATGTGGTGAAAATGGCATTGATGTTTGCGATGATGATGTGATGATGTGACGATGATGAGGATGATGATGATGATGATGATGATGATGGTGGTGGTGGTGATGATGATGGTGGTGGTGATTATGATGATGACGACGACGATTTAGGTGATAACGGTGATAGTGATAAAGAGTAAAGAAATAGATACAGAAGTTGATATCATGCGGACGTGATCAATACTAATTTGCCTAACAGCCAGTAAGATAACTGCTCTAAATGATACACCAACGAAAGAAGATCTATGGAGGAATTGATATTTCGATTTCTATGCGGATGGATGATAATTTTAATTTAGATACTCTAAACAATTTCTCAGTTGCTGGTGGTGGATGGCGGTTCGATTCCAGGTTTGAGGCTGTTGAAATTTCATTCGAAGTTGTTACAAATTGTTGCTATTAAACTTTAATGCCAGGCAGAAAATTTTTCAAATCTTCGTTTCTTGGATGCAGATCTTTCACTTGAAAAATCCATTTTAAACAAAAAAAAAATTCAATGTTTTTTGCAGTTGTCATCAGATGGATGAACGAATGAGCGGCAATGTTCAACGCCCCGAAACGCCAGGCCTCCTTATCTCAAGTTGGAATTAATTTTCCAATGGAAAGATTGAGACAATTATTTTCAACGTTTTTAAATTCATCAATTTGAATATTAATTTTTAAATGAAAACAAATTGTTAGCTGAATTAAGCGCACACACACGTGCACACAAACACACGCACATACGAATCATCATCATCATCATCATCATACTTGGCATCATCATTACCATTGTCGGGATCGTCATCTGAATCATCTGCATTCATCCACACATCCATCCACACATCCATCCACACATCATCATCATCATCGTCATCATCACCATCATTAACATCATCATTATAATCTAATCATTATCATCATCATTATCAACTAATCATCATCATCCACACTCTCACAACAAATTTTTTTAATTTTAGTTGTTTATAAAAATTTTCGTTCAATTTTTCAAGGCCGAGCAAGGTTCACGCGGCTTGCACAGTAACAATGTCGTCACCATCATCATCACCGCAACGTCATCATCATCACAACGTCATCATCATCATCACCATCATCACAACGTCATCTCACCATCATTATTACATCATCATCATCATCACGACAACATCATCATCATCACAACGTCGTCGTCATCATCATCATCACAATGTTGTCATCATCGTCATCATCATCATATTTTCAACGTCATTATTATCATGATCACAACGTCATCGTCATCATCACATCATCATCACAACGTCATCATCATCACCGTGCAAAACATTTAAAAGATAATACTCATCATTATCAACCACATCGCCACCATCATCAGCATTCATGGCAGTCTCACCATTGCTATCATCTCATCGTCATCGTCATCATCACCATCATCATCATCACCATCATCATAATCATGACCATCATCATCATCATTAGCCTCATTTCGACATAGTCATAATTA
>NW_008703942.1:268807-298607 GCF_000326865.2 Helobdella robusta
CATCATCATCATCATCACAACACATCATCATCAACACCGACAACGTCCAACAGACAAAATGCTGCCCTCAACCGTCTGTAACAAATGCGCATTAGGCCCCTCCCATTCTGCCAAATGAACTTTTTAAAAAGCACTTCGTCGTCTCGTTATGGAAAGATAAAAAACTAATTTAAAAAAATAAAAGATCACAAAACAGAAAATAACCAGTGACAGCAAGTAACAACAGATGAGTGAAAATAATTAAACTCCAATGAATGAATGGATGGATAACGAATACCGTCTGAACGAATGGTTACATAAACTTCCAACAAACAAATGAATCAATCATTCCACAGCAGCAGCAGTTGAAGAGTTAACAAACAAACAAACGAACGAACAAACGAACGAATGAACAAACGAACAAACAAACGGACAAACGAACAAACGAGCAAATAAACGTACAATTCAATAATTAACGAACCAGCAAGTTTAAAATGAACATAAAATGAACATAAAACGAACGAACATGAAAAATAAAAATGATCTTAATCCACAAAGATACTTTTTAAGCAAAGATTTGAAAGTGTAGAATAAGCAGAAGAAATATCATGCAGAGACGTGCCTACATGAACAAGTTATACTCTCAATAGATTCTAAAAATGTCATCATTATTACGTCATAACGACGTCATCATCGCATCACGAGTGCCATCTTTGCGAGGCTTTTAAACATTTCAACGAGACAGTTTAGTCGTGTATACAAAACGCAAGAAAAATATTTAACTGGATCAATTTTGTTGCTACTGCTGATGTCATTGCATTTTTCATATAAATCGAGTTGTTTTTCTTTAAATAAAAAAGTTTAATTAAATTTATTCTTTGAAAGTTGTTCCATATATGGTGAAAAATATTTTTTATTACCTAAAATAGAAACCAATTTTTTAAAGGGACATTTTTGTCGTTGTGGTTAATTCTGTAACGCAATATAAACAATGCACGTAGCAGCTTACACCGGCGCACCATCTTTGTTACAACATCCTCAACCAGTTTCCAACGTTACAGTTTCTTACAGTCCCCTCTATTATTTTTTGAAGGTGTCGACAAGCAGACACACGTGAATTAACTCATCCCATGCGATAGATGAGGATCGATTTCTCTGCATTCGATCTCGACATCGATGCTAGGCTTCTAAACCATTATACCATCGCGTCGTCCATAAGTTAGATCTCATTGTTATAAACTTGTTGTCTTATCGTTACGACGTTGTAAAATCGTTATTTCACCATAAATTAACATGGCCTGATGAGCTGTTACATTTGTATTGCTTTGTTCGATCCGTTGTTCGTACGTCATCATCATGACATCATTCGCAGCATCTTCCCAGCCCAGCATCATCGTCCTCAAAATCTTGACACCAACTAATCATCATACATTTTCATTCGCAATTGCTACCTCCTTTATCATCATTATTATCATCATTTTCCATCCTCTCATCCAGCATGGCATTCTTACTTTTTTTATCGATGTTTTGCTAAGTGACATTGCACTGTCATCACCAACATCAGCGTTTCCACCATTTCATCATTTTCATTATCATCATCATTATCATCAGTCATCGAAACTGATAATTATCATTATCATCTGTATCGTATTATTATTAAGTTGTTTTTATGCATAAAGTCATCGCCATCCTCATCAGTTTTTATTATCATCGCATGTCGCTGTTTACTTTTTCAATAATAAACTGACCACAATAAGGTCACTAGAGAAAACTTTTATGGTGAAGCAGTGATGAAGATGACTATGATGATGACGATGAAGATGACCATGATGATGATCATCATCATCATCTTCATCGTAACGATGATGATGTTGAAGACAAATCGACAATGGCACATTAAAATTATAAATCAAAACATGTTATGATGATCACGTGACGATGATATCATTTTCTGAGAAAAGTCTAAGAAAATAATAATAATAATTATGATGATGATGATGATGATGATGATGATGATGATGATGATGATGATGATGATGATGATGATGATAATGATGTTAAAAAAACACAAATGAATGATGAAGATTTTGCTGCAATGATGGTTCATTCAAAGTTAGTTAGGACGCGGCCTCAGTGACAATGGTATAAATGTCAACGAAGATGATTATGACCGCTGTGTGTCTGCAGTGAAATCTTTCAGACAGAAGGAAAGAGAACAAAGGAAAAAGGGTAACAAAAAGAAAGACAAAAAATGAAGAAAAATAGAGACCATGAAAGTGAGAGAGAGAGAGGGTGGGGAGAGAGAGAGGCAGAGTTGGATAGCCATGTAGAGCATTATCGAGATCCAACATCTCATCTCTTCATTATCATAATGATGAAATAAGTGCATGTCAGTATGAATGCATGCATGCATGCCAATGTTAATGCATGCATGTTTGTGTATACCAATGTATGATTTGAGCGCGCATATATGCATGCAAGTAAATGTATGTTCATGTATATGTATGTATGTATGTATGTATGTATGTATGTATGTATGTATCTATGTATGCATGCATGCATGCATGCATGTATGTATGTATGTATGTATGTATGTATGTATGTATGTATGTATGTATGCATGCATGTATGTATGTATGTATGCATGTATGTATGTATATTTGCATGTATGTATGTATGTATGTATGTATATTTGCATGTATGTATGTATGTACATATGTGTTGTGTATGCAGCACGTACGATTGTTTTATGTTTGAATGTAAATGTCTGGCCGTTTATACTGGGTCCGTCCATGTTTGCGTATGAATGCGTGCAACTGAATTAATGAAAATAAATGTATGAATGCAAGTAAACCTGTGTAGTGAGCATGGATCCATGCAAGTAAATTACTGCAGTCAGTGCGCAAACGTGAATTTACGCATTGTGCATTTGCGCATGCTTGCCGGCAAGTTAATGAGAGGCTGTGCAAGTGTATGGTCTGTTAGGACGTGTTTCTACGTAAACTGATGCACGTGCGTAATAACGCGGTCGGAGATTATTCAATATGATTGGTTGAATGTGGTCGATGGATTGGATTGTTAGCCGTGATTGGTTGAATGTGATTGGTTGGATGTGATTGGTTGAATGTGGTTGGGTGAATGTGATTGATTGTGATTGATTGCATATAATTAATTAAATGTATATGCGTATATAAGAAGAATTATATCAAAATAAACTGCTTAAATAATAACGTGTGAGCGTGAGTCTCCTAACCTAGTCCCACCCATGTGTGTTTGTGCGTCTGAAGGAAGAGAAAGACAAGTAGTGCGCATGTATAATAATGTTTCGATAATTGAATCATTAATATTGATTGAGGATGGTCATAAATGCAAGCGTGGATGTTATTGCATGCATCTGCACTACGAATGAGCGGTGAGAAATGTTATGAATGAGCAGAACGGCACGCAAGCCAATAAGAAATGTGTGAATTTTGAGTTGGGAAATAAAATTTTTATCTTTTCTTATTGAATGGACTCAATGAGAGATAAAGAGAGAGAGAGAGAGAGAGAGAGAGAGAGAGAGAAATGTGTTTGATTTGAAGAGAGTTGATGTGATGGAATGATGTGATGGAATGATGTGATAGGATGTGATGGGATGTGATGGAATGATGTGATGGAATGTTGCGATGGAATCCAAACTGATGTGTTGTGTTGTTAAGTGTGCTACAGGGTGCGAATTTAAAATACAACAATGTGTTGTTGTTGCTGTTGTTGTTGTTGTTGTTGTTTTTGTTGTTGTTGTTGTTGTTGTATGATGGACTGAAATGGTGTGAATGCAAGAGGAAGCAGCTGATGACACGGAAAGAGATGAGGAACTGTTCCATGTAGATGCATTCATTACTCGCTGAAACACCATAAAATTAATTACCATGTTATACGTATAAATCAAAAAAATTATTCTCATTTGCAAATTCCACTTAAAAAAATTTCAAAACTTCAGTTTGAGAGAAAATTTGACAATGAATTCATCTGAGGAAAAAGTAACCCTGGGAAGTAATTGAGGGGAGCAAGTAAGCAAGACTGCAGCGGCGTACGTTGGCATGAACTCTAGACCTGTCTGATTATCTATATCCTGCCATCTGCGGGCCATCAAAAAAAGACCAGCAACCATATTTCTCTCCACTAGAAATGCAAACATATCAGAAAGCATTTTTTGTTTGCTGTCAATTTTATTTGTTTTAATTTTTACATATCGATTCAAGATTTTTTGATTTTCATTTCGCTGTCTTTCATCAAAAACAAAAAAAATTATCTCGTGAAAAGTCATTGGAAATTGTTGCATCTATATTTTCTATTCAATTTTTATATAAGAAGTAGCGGATTTAGACAACTTTGAGGAGGGAGAATGTTTAAATTTTCACGTTGGAGGGGCCAAAATTTTCACGGGTGGGCCAAGATTTGTGGGGGTGTGAATGACGACCTTTAATTGCTTATCAAGTCGATTTTAATTTTTGTCGATTTTACCCAAAAAAAACTCTTTTTGTCTACAGTGTTCCGCCTCTGTAACGTTAAATAAAATGAAAAAAACAATAACATTATATTTCCATTGGATGGTGATACATGGCATCAATTGATGAAGCTGCCTGAATTGAACAACACAATCTTAAAACACTAACCACATGACATGCATGTCTTGGGGAGGATACATTCCTGAAGTTTATCCAGATTAGACACCAAATGACTCATCCAGCAAATCCTACATCTCAGTTTTTTTTATTCATCCATCTATCTATTATTCCATCTATCTATCTATCAATCCATCTTATCTAATCTTATATCTATTTTATCTTTCTATCTATCTATTCAACAATTTATCTATCTACCCAATCTATCTGTTCATCTATCTAACTATCCATTCATTTAATCTGTCTATTCATCTCTCCACTCATCCATCCATATACTACCCACCCATCCATCCATCTCCCCTCACTTCTCGTTCACATCTCATCAGAGGCACTTCATTTAATAACAACATTGTAAAATGAACGCATAAACCACGTTGCCAGCAATAGCAATACCACTAGTAGTAGTAGTAGTAGTAGTAGCAGTTATAGTAGTAGTAGTAGCAGTAGTAGTAGTAGTAGTTGTTGTTGTTGTTGTTTTCTATGTTGTTGTTTTCATCCGCATTGTACCGATTATCAAATCAGCATAATCATTGTCATCATTTTTTTCAACATTGTCATCATCTTCATCTTACCACAACATCAATGTCGTTGTTATCTCGTTGCAGGAATGATCAACTCAACATTTAATTACCATCGTTACGACAAACATCAATCTCAGTTGAATTTCAAATTAAACTTTCATAAGCACTGACACTTTCTTGCCCACCATTTAAAAATATAACAACTGCAATCATTTTAAAAACAACAATTACAGCAACAACAATTTGTACCTTAGCAACAACAACAACAATATTAACAAACAAAAACAAATCAGCAACAGTAAAAGCAACAACAACAACATTAAAAACATTAAACTCAACCATGCAGCATCGCCTTCAAGATAAAACTAACTAGTGATAGAAATACCAACAGTGCTATTTACAAAACATTTTCAACCTCCGCGAAAAACTAACACAAGTCCAATATCAACAACGACATTCAACATTTCGAGTGACAGAATCTACAAAGATGTTGAGCAACACCAACGCATCCACGTATAGGAAAAAATCAGCAACAAAATTGCGATGAACAACAGCAACATTTCGAAAAATCACAGCCACGGCATTTTAAAAAACGACAACAACATTTTGAACACAACAACAACAACAACGGCAATTGACAATAAACAGAAGCTACTAGGAGCGGCAGCAATAAACAATCTGAGAAGCAGCAGAAACAACAACCAATCTGACATAATTATTGGGTAGGAAATACTCCTTATGAATATTCATTAATAAAATTATTTTCACGAAATTTGCATAGATATAAACTATGGTAATGAAATTTTGGGATATGAGACTATTTTCAAGTAAAACTTTAATGTAAACATTCACCAAAAATTCAAAAGAAGCAATTTTTTAAATAAAGAAAGGTTAAAACAAAGAATTGTTTATAACCATTAAAAATTCTTCTTGCCCTAAACTTTTTCATGCAAATAAAAACGAGAAAAAATTTTCACAAAAACGCAAGAACAAAGGCGAACGCGCAAAGAAATGCATGTTTAATGTTTATAAACACTCGCCGTACTCCGCGTGCGTGCACTTTAGAATTGAACGAACCCTCATCCAAACGCGTTTATCTAGTCGGTATTATGGGAGTTACCGAACCGATAAACCGAAATTCCCGATTTCTCGATGAGCATTGACATTTCCGATCCCGACATCAAGAATTAAATTTCGGTACAGAAAACTTTCCGAAAAAGTAACTACGTCCAGATCCTTCCATATTGTTCGAATTGATAATTTTCCAATTTGTTTTTCGACAAAAGATATTTTGTTTGGAGGGTTTTCTTTATAAATTTAAACAAAATCTCAAATTTTTTTTTCAAAAAAATGAACGTTAAAATACGATATCCAACTGTAACATGTGGAAATTTGTTAAAATACGCATAGACAGAAAAATTCTCCATTCTTTTCTTTTCTGGAAGATGACGTGCTGGAAAACATTAGCAGGCAAACACACAAACAATCAAACAGACACAAATGCACACATACGCGAGAGAAGTACTCTCAAAAATCTGCATACACTAAGCAAAGACACATACAACTATACACACACAAACTTACATACACAAATATACTCACAAATAGTTAGACAGACGGACAGAAACATCAGCAGCAGCAACAACACACATACAAGGAGGTTATTTCGTGAAAGGGGGAAAAAGATACAGACTCCTACATTGGTTCAGACTTGCCTCTTCATACATCAAAAGAACGGCGTGCAAGGAAACATGCGATCAACCACAAAATTTATTAGGGCAGGGATGTCGAAAAATTTGGTAAAAAAACAATTGAGTATGCAAATTTATTCCCATAAATTTAAAATTTTATCCTGAAAAAATTAAATTGTTTAAAAAAAGTTTTTTTCATTCAAAAAAAAATTCAAATAAAGAAAAGAAATTATGTTTGAAAAATTAAAAAACCTAACTCGAGTGCTTTATGCAACATTTTCTTTCGATAAAAATGATGATGTTAGTATTGATGATGATGTGGTGATGTTACTGATGATGATTATGATGAATACGATGGTAATGATGATGATGGTAATGATGATGGTGGTGATAGTGATGGATATGATGATGATGATGGTGGTAGTGATGACGGTGATGATGGAGGTATTATAATTTTGAAGATAATTATGACAAAAAAGGCGACGGTGACATTTATGATAAATCTGGGGTAGAAAATTATGGGGAGGGAAAACAAGACCCTGGTTGAATATCAAATCCAATAAAACAAAGCACTAAATCCATACATGCATCATACACATTCATCAAAAATGCATATGCACCATGTATCATGCACATCACATACATGCGTATAATAAGACAATCGAACGTTATTCAACGTTATTCAATGTTCACACGCAAATGACGTCACCAGCGTAAAACATTCATTCATAAGTGAGAGATTTACGTTAACCATTATAACCATTAGCCATACACACACACACACACACGCACACACACACGCACACACATACAAACACACAAACAAGCAAACAAACATATGCATACGCATTTACACATATGCGGTTGTACACATGAGGACAAACGGAAAACGAACAAATGTCTTCTGATTGCGAGACTCCTGGCTACTTAAGAGCAACACAAAATTACTCTATCCAGTCACATGGTCCATACAGTCACGTGATCCATCCACGTCACGTGATTTTTCCATGACGTCACTGGCCATTCAATTCAAAGTTCCAGAAATAAATTGAACACCTTCAACAAAATTGTTATCTCCGTACCAACATATTGCATGCGCGAGTGTTCATGTGGTTCTTCTTCTGTTTGTTATATACCTACCTATACTGTATATCTGTAGTACTTTCAAGTTGTTGTGTATGTTGAGTTGTGGTTTTACGTATGTATGTTAGTTTTTATAGACGATTCAAATTGTTTATCCCTATAGATATTTGTATGATACAAGCTCAGTTCATTTAAGAAAAGTATGGTTTGCGTGCGTGCATTCCTGTGTGACATTCGTCATCACAGGTTGTTCGCATGAGAATTTGTTTCGGCATGTGTGTATACCGATTCGGGAAATACATTCGCTTACCAGACATAAAGATTGTGCGTGATGTATCATTTTGTGTGTGATGTATCATCTTGTGTGTGTGATGTATCATCTTGTGTGTGATGTATCATCTTGTGTGTGATGTATCATCTTGTTTGTGATGTGTCATTTTATGCGTGTGCGTGTTTGTGTGTGTGTGTGCGTGTGAAACATTTGCTGGTGGCAGTGCAGATGGAAAGAATGTGGTGTGATGGGGAACATCACGTTCTGGACCAGACTGTCCATGCATATCCATAACTCAGCTTCTCTGCTGCTGCTGCTGCATCTGAGTAATTTGCAATCAACTCTGGCAAATTCAATAAGAAATATATTAAATGCTCATCTGAGCGCCGAACATAAATAGTCCGTAAAGACATTTCCGTTCATCTCCAAGATATGTCACTGGGATAGTCTCTCTCTTTCTCTGTGTGATTATGTGTGATTGTGTGTGCATTTATTTGTATAACTAAATTTTTGAGGGTGTGTGTGTGTGTACGTTTTTATTTAAGGGTACGGTTTGTACATGTGTACGTATGCGTTTTTACGTGTTTGTGTGTTTGTGTGCTTGCATGCGATGTCATCTAATCGGAGAGTTTTTTGTGATATTTTGTCTAAAAAGTAAAAAGCGTCATTTTTTTTAAATAATGACCTCTCGGAAATTTTAATAAAAGTGGAGACTTTGGAGGAAGCAGCTTGCGAGCAGGGATGGAAAGGGACATTTTTTTGTTTCGAATAAAAACCTGGCAGATAATAAACAGACGAAAATGAATTGTAAGCAACGTGTGGCATGATAACTTCTTTTTAATGTTCAGAATTGAGAGGTCTCATATGAGTAGAATGATGAGGTGATGATAACATTATAATATAATAATTGCAAACTGAACCAACTCGCATAGGTGTATCTATGATTTTATTTACTCTTTTAAGAGATGCACTCTTGGAAGAAACACCAAATGGTCAATCTGGCTGACGGCAGAATAACGCAAGCGTTGAATCACTATGCAAGCCAAATAAAATGATATTTTGAATGAAAAACAATATAATGAAAGTAACTGGGACTGGATGAATATCTACCCAGCAAATCTTTAGATGTGTTTTTCGTTAACAATACTCAATATTTATTGCTCAAAATCCAAAAAAATCGCGCTATTCAACTATTTCACTATTCGGCCGTGTTAAACATTCGGTAAGTTTCAAAACACTTTGAAACTAACTTTGCAAACAATCCACCAAATTTATTCATCAATTCATGTCATCAATTCATCCCAATAATTCATATCATCAATTCACCTCATCTATGCATCAATTTTTCTATCACTTGAAGAGAGGAGCGTGCCAGACAACTGCCTCCATCAACATCATTATGGAAATAAAAAAGAATGTTTATTAGCGAGAACCTGATTAGAAATGTTTAAGCAGTTTTCAATTCGGGAAAAAACTTTTGAAAATTGTTTTGAAAAAATAAATAGTTCCCACATTCCTCTCATCATTATCATCATCTTTATCATTAACCATCTCCACCACCTTCACTCACCTCCACCACCTCCACCACCTCCACCACCTTCACTCACCTCCACCACCTTCACCATCTTCCTTTCCACCATCTTCACCTCCACCACCTTCACCTCCACCACCTCCATTCACATCATTTTTTTAGCTCCGTCATCTTCATTGTACCACCAGCAGAATTCATTGAAACTCATTCACCACCTAACCATCCATTTATTTATTCTCACTAGGATGACGTCATACAGCGATTAACCAACATGGTATCACGTGACTCTACTACATCCGCGTTGGTTTCGTCAAAGACATTTTTTTTATTTTAAACATGCACCGATCAATCTTCACAGCACTGAGCTTAATGAGGATTTTATTTCATTAATTATCGTGTAATTCATTCAAATTTACGTGCAAGATAGATAGATATCCCTTTCAAAGATACCGACATCGACGATGATATCATGTGTTTGGTATCATGATACCAGTCTCATATCATAACATTATATAAACTTTTCTAAATTAAATTATTATTTATTGTAAATGTTATTAATGTTAAAACTATAAAAATATGGTCTTTGAATAAATGAAAAACTGCAGCACCAATCTGTTACGAAGTGAACACTTACCAAACGTTTTGTTTATAACCGCAAAATGCACATATTTTTTAGAACTACTTTTAACGCCTCATTTAGACTAAAATCCCGGCTGACTTGCCTGGTTTCAGTGGCTCTATATATAAAAAATGGGGAACATCAAACTTTTGTGATGCTGGAACATCCACCATGTTAGTGAAGGTGACGTTGTCTGATTTATACAAATGTATGAATGATGGTGTTTTCCTCCGCCCATAGGGTGGTTGAAGCAATAATATTTATGTATTGAAGAATTGGCTAGAGTTTATTATTAAATAAGGTTAGATTAGATGAACTTTTATCTTATCTTTGTGAATGTCTTTGAATGCTTTTTGAGAATTAGGTTGTAATCGTCGCCATGTGATGGATGAATTTTCAAGAATGGAGAGTTGTTTGTTGGAAGGTTGGAATGAAATTATTCGCTTCATAATATGAAGATGTAACAGTGAACATTAATGGAAGGACCAAAATTGATTTTACAAGCGTTTAAATTTCTTAGTTTAAGTCAAGATTTGTACCTTCTCTTTCTCTCTATCTCTCTCTCTCGCATTCTCTTTTTTTCTCTCTCTTTTCCTCTCTCTTTACCCCTTTCTACCTTTCTTTCTCTCCCTCTCCTTTCCATTTACCAAAATTACCAATAGTAAAATAGTCTTATTAGTTTCGTTAAAAATGTTGATAACAAATAATGATTTTTAAACTTAACGATCATCAATGATTGTTGAAAATATTATGCGCCCTTCAAGTCTGCTACGTCCAGTCAACAACAAGCAGCATTAGGCAATAGCCAGCAACAACATGCAACGGCATCAACGGCAACGGCAACAACATGCAACGACATCAGGCAACAACATGCAACAACATACCACAACACGCAAAATTAAGCAACATCACGTAACAACACGCAACAAAACACCACAACACGCAACATTAGGCAACATCAACTGCCACCTATCTACTGCTCCATCATTTCAAGCTAATTTGTTTATTTGCAATCGCAATGATAACGTGACACCTTCAAAAATGAACAGTACCATGACATTGGTAGTAGTAGTAGTAGTAGTAGTAGTAGTAGTAGTAGTAGTAGTAGTAGTAGTAGTAGTAGTAGTAGTAGTAGTAGTAGTAGTAGTAGCAGTAGCAGTAGTAGTAGTGATAGTAGTGATAGTAGTTGTTGTTGTTGTAATAGTAGTAAATTGTAGTAATAAAAATATCTTTACGGTTAATTCGTATAAACAACAGCAATAACAAGATTGTTGAAATAACACAAACATCATCAACAGCAACAACAACAACATAATATTAACAACAGCTATAATATTAATAATAGTAATAATAATGATAATAATAATAATATTAATGTGAACTCTCTTTTATTTCTAGAAAAATATGAAATATAGTAAAATGAGATAAAAGTCTAATTAAAATCTAATAAAATAAAATAGATAAATTGATTTAAATTAAATTAAATACAATAGTATTCTACGATGCTCAAATAAACGAGTACAACGAGATATGATTAGTTTTAAACGAACAGTTTAAAGAATAATAATAATAATAATAACAATAATAATAATAATAATAATAACAAAAGCAGCATAAAGTCGTAACAAATAAGAATCTCTATTTATGAAAAAAATCAATCAGTCCCAGGAATAAACCAATCAATCATATCTGACTGGGAGGGGAAGGAAGATAAGGGCTGATGATGATGATGATGATAATAATAATAATAATGATAATAATGATAATAATAATGATGATAATAATAATAATAATAATAAAAAGAAGAAGAAAAAAAAAGAAGAATTATAACCATCACCATCGTCATAAACATGCACTTTTTGATATTTTTGATACTGCATTACTTCAACTACTAATACTACTAATACTACTATTTTTGGTATTATTAATATTAATATAATTATAATTATTATTATATTAATAGAGCTAATAATGAATAATTAAGATGAAAACAACTATGAACCCCATAGCTAAAATTAAAGTGTGGAAATTAAAGGCCTGCTTCAGAAACTAACCAAACTTGATACAAATGATGATAGGATGATGATACAAATGAAGATACCGATGAAAATAAAAATAATAATGATATAGGTACAAATGAATATACAAATGATGGTACAAATAAAGATACCGATGGAAATACAATAATGATACAAATGTTGATACAGATGAAGATACAGATGACGATACTAATGATTATTCCCATTTATGCAAAAAGTAATAATTTTCATTTTGTGTTTGTTAAAAAAGTTACAAACCAACAAACAAACAAACAAACCAATAAGAAAGCCAGAGCAGTCAGTAACAAATTATGAATTCTTTGCAGATTTCTCCAGCTAGAAACAAATAAAATGAATGTCAAATGTCGCGAATGGAATAAATTGCAGCTAGAAATATCTACAAAAAAAAATGAAACACAAAACATCCATCACGAATAAACAACTCGCAGTTTTACGCTTCCAAAATATTCGTTTGTTCGCGTTGTTAACATCATCAAGTTCAGCAAGACACACACACATCAGTTCGTTCATCTTAAATGATGCACCTAGCAGGGCGCAAGTTTATCAGGAACGCAAAAAAACGGTGTGAAATATCTACTAGCTTTTTATTTTCTTTCATTCTCCATACTCCAACTAGATTTTGTTAGAAATTCATAGTTTAATGACAAGAAAGTTGACGCAAATGCATCATTTGTCGTTGCTGAAATCCAGGGTTTGCAGGGATTAAAAATATTAAATAATTTTTATTAAATAAAATAATTGAACAAAACAACAAAACGAAGCTTTTCCCATAAAATCAAATTTATTCAATCGATCCAAATTAATAATAATTAGGTAATGATTAGGAGACCAAAGTTAAAAGAAAACAAAATTCTTGTGTCGCAGGCCACCGTTCACAAATTGTTCATTCTAACACAATTTTTAAGTAAATTTATAATTCATGACAAAATTAACATAATGCACAATTTACATGATTCTAATTAAATAAAAATTGTACTTTTTTTCAATAAATATTTTTTTATTTTGTTATTAAACAAATGCAAGGAATTTGTAGTCTTTATATCAACAGGAAGTTTCTCCCAGATTCCGGGACCGGTATGTTTTAAACTTCCACCAAGCAGTGTTATTCTTGCAGGTGGTGTATCGAGCAGAGGAGAATGTCGAGTGAACTTTGACTGCACAGCATTTCCGAATTCGAAGAAGTCATTAAAAGATGTTGGTAATTGATAATGTAGGAACTTGAACACAAAGATAGAAACATGATAATTATACAAATTTTTTATGTTTAAAATTTTCAGTTAGGGATAATAACAGCTGATATGACTATATGGATGTAGATTTAATAGAATTTTGAAGAAACGATTTTGACATCTGGTAATTTGCTTCAAGTGAACTTCAGGACTGTTTCCCCAGATGATGTTGCAGTATATTAGATGTGGATAGATTAATGAATAATACAAATCTATAATTATTGGTTTATTCAATCTTACTTTAATTTTATTAATTACGCCTATGGTTTTATTAATTTTTTTCGATAACGAGTCTATATGCATATCCCACGAGAGGTTGTCCTTGATTATCACCCCGAGAAATTTTGTGCTGGATGTACGCGGGATGCTATGGTTATTCATTTTTATATCTAAATTAGGTATTGTGTTAGTCAATATTTTTGGACCGAATAGAATGTAGTTGCATTTAGAAAAATTTACAATTAGTTTATTATTGATGAACCAATTTGAAACATCATCTAAACTTTCATTAATTATCTCTACATCGTTTGATGGATTGCTAGTTGGGAAGAAAATGTTAGTATCATCTGCATACAGAAGATGATAAGCGTCAGTAGCCAGATGAAAATCATTCATAAAAATTATAAATAGAAGTGGGCCTAAGATTGATCCTTGCGGGACTCCTGAAGTTATATTTAATTTATTTGAATTTTTATCGACACATACTGATTTCTGTTTTGCAGATAGCTTATGAACCATGTATGTGCTATTCCTCTTATTCCATAGGAGTTTAATTTCTTTATTAATATCTCATGATTAATAACATCAAATGCTTTGGACAGGTCTATGAAAACACCTATGGTTAGGATTTTTTATTCAGATTATTTAATATGTTTTGTACTAAATGTAGTACTGCTAGTTCAGTTGAATGTTGTGCTCTATATGCATATTGATTTTTATTTAATAAATTATTAATATTCAAGAATGAAGTTATTCTGATAAATATAATTTTTTCCAGTACTTTAGAAATAGGTGAGAGAAGGGATATTGGTCTGTAATTGTTCATTTCCATCTTGGATCCTTTTTTATGAATAGGTATTATCTTGGATGTTTTGAAGCATTTTGGGAATACTCTTTGACTGATGGACAAATTGAATATATGTGTTATTAAATGTACAATTTCTGAGATGATTTGTTTTAAGAGATAATTACTTAATGAGTCATCAGAGGTGCTTTTTTATTGCTAAGATTCTTGACGACTGTTAATACCTCAAGTTCATCAGTGGAGTTTATGTATATGGATTTACAAATGTAGTTGTTTATTTTTGAAGATTCATTAACTGTTTGATTTTCAAGCAAATTTTCAGTAATTTTAATAAAATATTCATTGAAACAGTTACACATTTCTTCTGCATTATCGATTATGTTATTGTTGACTTTTATTTTATTGATATCATTCAACTGTTGATTTTTATTCATTATACCATTTATTATCTCCCACTTTTTCTTTGAACAGCTTTTTGCATCATTAAACCTTTGACTTAAGTAATTTTTTTCTTCCTTTCGTTTAAATGATGTAAAATAATTTCTAAATCGCTTATATTTATTTATATTCTCTGTAGTAGGTGTTGAAATTGTTTTTTTATAGAGTTTATTCTGTTTCTTTGATAATTTAATTATTTCATCACTTACCCATGGCTTTTTATTTTTCCGTTTCAGCGGTTGCAATGGGGCGTAAATATCAAGAATTCTATTTAATTGATTATAAAAATTCATGCAACAGGTGCCAATGTTACTCTCATCCGTTATTGAATCCCATTTTTCAGAAGATAGAGCTTCCTTAATTAGGGAAATGTTTCTCTTATTTATGTTCCTTTTCAGTCAGAGTATCTGTAGTGACAAATCCTGTATTTTCTACAACTGTATAAATTGGATAATGATCTGAAAAGTCTGATATTGTTATTCCATTATAACATTGTTGATTTAAGTTAAAAAATATATTATCTATTAGTGAAATTGAGTTATTAGTTATCCTAGTTGGTAAATCAATCAAAGGTAAGAAGTAATGCGACAAAAGTAAATTTTGAAAATCTTTGGAGGTTTTATCCATTAGATTAATGTTAAAATCTCCGACAATGAAAATTTTATCAAGTGGATTTAGACTATTTAGTATCGATTCAATTTTTTTCTAAAAAAAACTCATATTTATAACTAGGTGGTCGATAGATGGCAATTATCTTGATCATGTTATGTAGTGAGGCTTGATGCAATTCAAATACCACGCAAAGTATGTCAACGTTGTCATCATCGAATATGTTGCTTTCATTTACAACATATTTTACATCATCTTTTATAAACATTCCAACACCGCCTCCACGTCTATTTCTTCTATTCTTGTATACGAAATTGTAATTATTTAATTTAATTAAATCAGCAGTTTCATCGTTTAACCAACTCTCAGATATTACAATAATTTTGAAAATAAAATCAAATTGTTTCAACAAGATCTCCAGATTCAATAATTTGTGAAACAGACTACGATCATTTAAATGTAATATTGAGATAAAATCACTACCGATATGCTTTTGTAATTCTAACATATTTTTAGAAAATTCCTCAACAGTGTAATAATTTGAGTCGTTGTTACTGAGGTGTTTATCTGATATATTATTATTGCTTTGTGTGTTATTCATCGTGTTTTTGTTTATTTATTAAAGTTACTTCATTTTTACCATCAATGTTAATTTCATTTTTATTCTTTTTGTCAATATTATTATTTGGTTTGAAGACCCACTCACGAATGATTGTGTCCTCATCCCAGAGAGCAGAATCTGTGAAAGTGCTATCTGAATTATTGATGTCAATACATATTCTGAAGCCTTTTCCCAGATAAGACTTTGCCTCGAAACAACTGATTACTTTAAATTTATTTGTTTTCAAGTATTCTGTCAAAGTTTCATTATTGACTGTGTCAGCAAGATTACTTACAAAGTAAACTTTTTTTTAACAATTGCCCCAGCTGATTTGGGACACATGCCAGTGCTGTTGGTTCCTCTAATGTTTTTAATTTGACGTTTCTTTTTCGAGACAATTGAAAAAGGATTTTCTTGTTGAATTGCTGATGGAGACTGATGTTGCTGATGAGTAAGAGGTCCTAATGATGAGGAGGGATGTTGCTGATGATGTTGTGCAGTTGGGGGTATTTGCATCCGAACAGCTGGATTTCTTGAAAGAGAACGAGGACTTTGAATCTCATTCAATTTAGGATTGACATTTTTTGCTGTCACCGCCAAGTAAAGCATATTCTGTTTATTTATTCCTAAGCTGACTGTATTTAACTGTCCTTTTATTTCATGTAGCTGTTGTTGGATTTTTTCATCTTTGCTGTTTTCGTCATTATGTTTTAAACCTGCAGCAAAGCATGGGACTTTTTTTAAGTTTACCGCGGCATAAATAGGTAATTTATATTCTAATTTATTCAAATAGACAAAATCGATAACTTGAAATATTTCCTGTATTTCGGCGTCCTTTGTGTTACCATGAGGAACAAGTTTCAATTTTTCACTTTCCAGCAGGCTTTCAACATGACTAATTAAAGATTTTTTTGAATTAACTAATTCTTTGACTGAGTAGAGTAGTTTTATGTTTTCCAACACTTTCAAATTTTCAGCTTCTACTCTGAAGTTAAACAGAAAGCACAATAAATCATCAGCATGTATTGTCCGTGCAGCCCTTTTTCAAAATTCTCCGGTCCGGTTTTCCGTAAAAGCAACAAAATTTACAAAATTAATTAACAGAAATTAACTTAAAAATTAGATATTTTTCTGTTTTAACCAAAAATTAATACTACTAAACTTAAATTTAAGAATATTTTTCAAAATTAGTTAAATTAAAACGAGAGAGAAAACGTGTGTTAAGCGTTAATAATAATTATCAAACATGAAAAAATTCTCTTTTTGAATTTTGAACAAATTTGAACAAATTATTTTAATTATCGTCACATAATCATAAGATAATCATCCGTTGTATTTTTTTCAGAATTAGATTTCCTTGATGTTCGCACTGCATGGTGCATGGGTGAGGTCGTGGTGCGTTCGTGTTTAATCGTGTACTCCATGTAACTCTATGTATATGTGTACGTGTGTGTGTGTGTTTGTGTGTGTGTGTGTGTGTTATGTGTGTGTGCAGTGTTGTGTGTGTTATGTTTGTGTGTGTGTTTGCAGTGTTTGTTTGTGTATTTTTTCTTTCTGTTAAGCATTGTTTGAACCGGAGAGACGAGCGAGCAGTGAACTCCACACACAAACACATTCATTGAGTGAGGCATGGGCGAACTTTTTCGGCTGTCCGTTCAAAAAAATTACATCTCACACGCTGAAATTTACGAGCCCTGATACACAAACATCTACGAGTTTCTTGTATGCTAAGAAAATTCCATTGAACATTAGACATTTCAAACATGTTCACGAATGCATGAACATGTGAACTTCAATACAATCGGACAAACGCATGCATGCATACTAAAACATACAAATGCATACGCATACATTCACAGCAAGCATACACATACACGTGCATTCATATACATACGCACACAAAGCAAACACACAAGCATGCTTAATATACAAATACATGCATGCGTGTGTATACAAAATAAAAACCTAACGTAAAATCCAGCAAACGCATAATTATGGAAAGAAAGGAGAGAACTACACCCGAACAAATAGTGTGCATGCATAAACCAAAACCTTGAAGGAGAGGGACAATAAATAAATGGCACGTCGATCGGCCGGTGAGCTGGAGTTCCACAAAAGTTGGGAAGAACTTCTCGAACCGTGCCCATTCATTAAAATCATGCAAACATGCTAATGTGAACACTACGCATACATTCAAAATGTAAACATATAAACACACACACACAAACATTCATATAAAATTTCACCTGAACGTACATGCATGCATGCACAGAATTTCGAAGCAGAGTCCCACACGCATTTGAAAAATAAATATGTATATAAAGACGTGCGTGCATAGTTTTAAACTGGGAATAATTTTTTTTCAATCTACGTTCTTTTGACTTATAACATACTGCTGAGACAAGATGACAAGATGCTTCAGCGACAACTAACAAATTTGATGCTCCGTCGAAAATGTTTGTGACAACAACATTCGTGACAATAACTAGTTAGTTATCAGTAATATAAACCTCAACAACATTTTGGCGGACAAAAAAACAAAAAATTGCGAAAGTAAATTTGTTTAATCAGAATTTTCCTGGAAGGATGTAGATGAAGTAAAAAAATTGTTCATTCGATCCAATTATTTCAGAAATAACATGCATTGTCGGTGATCCAAATAAGAAAGCATCTATCACCCACAAAGCTTTCATTCAGTCTGTCTGTGTACACACCTCAACACCCTTAAGTACATGCTATGCTTTCATACATACATGAATTCAACAAAACACACACATACGTATATGAATCTATAAGTTTCATTCCAGTATGAACTTGAACATGCTCAAGTAAGCATACGTGTTTGTTTAGATATGTTTTTGCATATACAATATACACATTACGAACAGTATATATGTGTGTGTGTGGGCAGATTTTTTCAATTAGTTTTTTATATGCCCAATCCTAACTGTACGTGATTTCTTCTCCATGTTCTTCTTGTTCTCAATGTTCTTCTTGTTTTCCATGTTCTTCTTGTTCTTCACGTTCCTTTTACTCTCCGTGTTTCTATCCTGTAGCATTCTTGTACGTTACGTATGCATCATACGTTTATTTTTTGTGTTAGTTGGTTTTTCGAAGCAACGAAGCCTAGTTGTTGTTGTTGTTGTTGTTGTTGTTGTTGTTGTTGTTGTTGTTGTTGTTGTTGTTGTTGTTGTTGTTGTTGTTTGGTGCCATGTATTTGTTGTTCATCATTCAACACCAACTTATGAGTTAGGATGTTATTATTTTTAATTTCAATCTTTTTGCAACGAAACGAACGATCATAAAAAAAGCAGTCAGTACTTGAATTAGCATTATAGACATATAAATAAACTTGTTCACATGTTCAAATAATGAGACGTGCCAGCCTCACCCATCTTGCACTTTTTATATCTCCGTGTACACGTCATGGTAAATGCTTTTAAAATACTAAATTTTATATTAATTATTAATAAATACAGATTCAAATGACAACCAACAAACACATCAAATATCACAGAGCCATAAATGTCAAATTTTTCACAAATCCATAACTATTCCTCTGAAACTTGCTGAAAAAATCGGCAAAGTTGATTGGCCCGCGGTTTGAATTAGCACACTTAAATCAAAAATAATACAAGCACCATGGCTCGCACGCACGAGCAATAGAAGAGATGCCAGCAGGAGCACTCAGTGAAAGTGGCACAAACAGAAACACAAGCAGGAGTGAGTGTAGAGGACTACGTAGCAAAGAGCCTGGATGGCTTTAGGAGATCATAAAGTGAGGCGAGGAGGAGAACACGCACTGGAGGAACACTTAACAGATCAAAGTTTATGATCGAGTCGGAATTTTATTTTCCGATGTTAAGCAGTTTAAATTTTTAAAAAGATTTATAAACCATAATTTTATTGATAAAAACGATATAAATTTTTATTTTCTCTGCGAAGGACGAGAGACTCTCGCCGATATTTTCTCCCCTTTTTTGCACTAAGTATTGTTTATTGCCATGGTTACCAGGACAGCTGAGATTGTTGGAATCATCACGAACGCCATCACTCCGCCTATTATCAACCTTGGATATATGTTACCAATGTGCTTATCATCATCATCGTCATCATCATCATCATCATCGTCACTTTCATCTCCATCTCTTCAGAAATCATCGTCACCATTACCATCATCGCCATCGTAATCATAATTTATGACGTCATTTTTTCCATGTTATTATCATCATTATCTTCTCTGATGTTATCATCCTTTCCATCACCATCATCATTCCTATCTTTTTAGACATCATCATCTTTTCTACAACCACCATCATCTTCATCATCAGTCTCTTTTGAAAAATAATAATTTTTAATTGCAGTTATTTAATCACTCTAATTAACATCACAATGATAATATTATTGTCATTATCATCAACTAAATCAGTCATCCTCATCATCAGCCTCATCAGTCTCATTGCCACTATTGTTGCAAACGTACTTCCTCCATTTCCAACTAGCGTCATCACGTCTTACCTCCTAAGAGCGAATCTCCATCATTTCATCATCACCATCATCACCATCACCATTATCATCATCACCATCTTCACCATCATCATCATTATCACTATCACCATCATTACTATCAACATCATATCATCGTCATTACTGACGTAATCGTCATCAACACATGTTTTCAAGTTTCTCATAAACATCCCCACCACATATTTTCTTCCGCCGGAAATGTAAATAAACAAAAGACCGAAAATAAAACAAGATTTTTTTTTTATTTTACGCTGAATCACCAATAATTTTTCGTCTTTCCTTTAAGTTATGCGATTGCGGGACTGCTCGTGGAAATGCTCCTTCTTGCAACTGGATACCACTGATGCTGATGCAGCAGCTTCAACCATATGCACGAGTTTGTGCCTGATGTATGTGTGCGAGTATGCATATGTGCATGTTTGTGTGTATGAATGTGTGTGTGTGTGTGTGTGTGTGTTTGTGTGTAAATAAATGAAAAGAGAGAGAAAGAGAGAGAGAGTTTGTATCTGAAAAAGTGTAGGTGTGCATATGTGTGTGTGTGTGTGTGTGTGTGCGTGCTTCATTTAGTGTTTGTTGAATAGTGCGCAGTGCATGCGTATTAGCCATGTTCACCAAAAACTGATTTGATGCAAATGTAAACAAAAATTATAATGACGAAATGATGACGAGATGATGACGAGATGGTGACGAGATGGTGATGAGATGGTGATGAGATGGTGATGAGATGGTGATGAGATGGTGATGAGATGGTGAGGAAATGATGGCGAGATGATGAGGAAACGAGCGTAGAAACGCTGAGAAGCCCAACAAAGCAATCCTTCACACTAAATCAACATGAAGCAAGCATTATTACTGACAATAAAAACAGTGCAGCATCACCAGCTGACTTACGCGAGCATGAACGTTAGCATCATGTGATGCGGTTCTTTATATTTATATTAAGTTGTTATCGGACTGCATATTGCAAAGGTGTACAGTGCAGTACGTAGCGATTGTGCACGTTTCGGTTGCATCACGCGGCATTACGAGCTCGTCTGGTTCAAGTGCTGCAGTGTACTTGTACACTGAAGTTCCAAAGACGTTCATCGCGCTGGTCCCAAATTTTGAAAACAAGCGAGTGTTAACTGTTGTGGTTGTGCAAGTGTTTGGTTGTATATGCAAACACGACTTTATGTATTTATTAAAGAGGAGATGAATTCAAGTTGCATTCATACTTGGAATGTATTGGATAAGTAGAGCTACACCGAATCCATCCATGCCGAAGCTCAACCGATCAATGAATGCATAAATATCGTGCAGTGCTGACAGCAGCTAGCAGCACAATCAGATTGAAACAAGTCACAAACAGCAACACCACTCACACTCATTCAACTCAAAATCGTCCAAACTAAAATTCAATTATTTAGTGGTCAAGCGTTGCCTTGACTGACTGGCCTAGCAGCCGAACTCCCAGCGAGTGAGTCTGCCTTCGTAAATGTTGGCATGTCAACATTCAAAACCAAATTAATCCGTTATTTTGTTAAATCATGAATTAACTTCAAGTCTCTACTGCATTCCTTGTTTTTAACTTAAATAAATTTGTAAGCCGGAAATATTTAGTTGAAAAAATATTGTACGACTTGAAGATGTAAACATCATCTGACTTTACGATTTGAGAAAATTAAAAACTTTACTGGTTGATATTCAAATTTATTCACGCGGACAGCCAGCCGGTCAGATCATTAATCGTGGGAGGACCTTGCGTTAGGGCATTTAATATCGAAATGCAACTCTGACAGCCGCTATTTATTTCAATGTTTCATCCGATTTCATCATTCAGTCATCACCACAAACAATCGTCACCCCATCATCCAGCATCATCATATGAACATGACCTAGATAGGTACTTGAAGGGCCAGAGGAGTTGTTTCTACACGCAACTGGTGATGATAAGATTTGTACTTCTGTCCCTGATTGGTTGCTAATAATGACGTCATATTTGTTGGAAATGATTTTGTACCGTTTGACGATGCTGGAAATGAATTAGAACTGAAACAGAAATATTTTAACACCCAAACAATGACTTTTAAATCTTCATAACGTAAGAATTTTACGAGATAATTATGGAAGAAAACTTTATAATACATTCCCAACTAATTCCAATGCTATTTATATTGAAAATTATTACAATTTATTACTGCAATGTAACAACACAACCAGCAGTATACATACTAACATAACATAAACAATCAGAAAATAACAAACAAACAAACAAAAACAACGCCATAAACAACAACATGAACAATAAACCAACTAAACAAAAACAACGTAATGAGCAACGACATAAACAACAAACCAAACAACAACACCCTGAACAACAACATAAATTACGAACAAAACAAACAAAACAACGACGACAAAATAAGAAACATTAATAAGATTCGAGAATTGATTCATTGGCAAGACATTCAACACAATCAACAATGCCTCAAAGCATCATCACAACCATGCTTACAACATCATCATCAACAACAACAATATCATCATCAACAACAACAACAACAATATCATCATCAACAACAACAACAACAATATCATCATCAACAATAACATCAACATCATCGCCACCATCATTACCACTGTTAATAATCATATTATCATTTTCACTACAATCATTATCACCACCATCCCTGTCATCATCACCAGCACCAGCACCACTACCACCACCCCCTGTCCTCATCACCCTCATCACTGCCAGCAGCAACCCCATTTATTTCCTTCTCTGCTCATTAACAGTATTGTCATCACCGTCTTTCTGAGGTTTTTTTTTAATAAAACGCATCAGTACCATTGTTGTCATCATCATCATCATCATCATCATCATTATCATCATCGTCGTCATCATCATCATCGTCGTCATCATCACAATCACCGCAATTCTTCCGCTCTTCTCACCCACATAACCATTGTCACCAAGTTTAACTAGCTATTGTCGAATACTTCGTCACTCTCCCACCACCATCATCACCACTCCAACCATCACAGTGGCAAGATGAGGAAGCCGATGGTAATGATGACGTTACGGATGGTGGCAATAATAATAATAATAATAATAATAATAATGATAATAGTAGAAGTAGTAATAGTAGTAGTAGTGGTAGGTAGTAGTAGTAGATAGTAGTAGTAGTAGTAGTAGTAGTAATAGTAGTAGTAGTGGTAGGTAGTAGTAGTAGATAGTAGTAGTAGTAGTAGTAGTAGTAGTAGTAGTAGCATTAGTAATAGTAGTAGTAGTAGGTAGTAGTAGGTAGTAGTAGTAGTAGTAGTAGTAGTAGTAGTAGTAGTAGTAATAGTAGTAGTAGTAGGTAGTAATAGTAGGTAGTAATAGTAGTAGTAGTAATAGAAGTAGTAGTAGTAGTAGTAGGAATGCGCTGATAACACTTACAAATAGTTAAGGTGCGATAATCTTGGGATATGGTGAGATGAGAATGACAAACAATCCGAAGTCTGCTGGCGGGCAGTTCACCAAAATAAACAAACATCATCAGTTGAACCGCATTATCGAAAGAACGAGTGAACAAATGAGCATAGGAATGAATGAACGAACATAGGAATGAATGAACGAACACAGGAAGGAATGAACATATGAAGGAATGAATAAGAAAACAGATGAATATATGAATGAAGGAATGAATGAATACAAGAACATATGAACATGGTAGTAAACGGACATATAAATGAATGAACATAGGAGTGAACGAACATACCAATGAACAGCGAATGAACATAATAAAATGTGAAGAAATGAAGAAATTAAGGAATGAATGAACATGGGAGTGAGAGATTAAAATATAACTAAATAAAAAGTTTAAGTGTTGCAGAGAATGTTGAGAAGACTGCATGGAATTCAGCGATGATGATGATTATAACGTTGATGATGATGACGATGATGGTGATGATGATGATAACGATGGTGATGGTAATGACGATGATCATGGTGATGACACATTTGGAGAACCGTGTTACTACCTTCGCAACAAACTCATTAACAACAACAACAACAATAACAACAACAACAACGAGATTCACTCTAAGGCGTAAGCCAATATGGCCATTTTTTATTAGATGATAAAAAATAATAATAATGATAATTGAAAAAACTCACTATTTCCTTTCTTATCTTAATTTATTTAATTTTTTTTATTAGCAATCAGCTTCAGATGAAAATATAAATTAGTTTGCTGAAGACGGTGGAAAAGAAGAAAAAAATGATAACAGTTATAACCCTAGAAAGACCGCATGTAGATTGCAACCAACGCATACTGCTCACACACTAGCCAACACATCTTCTTAACACTGGGAATAGAATGGAGGAAAGTTAACTTACACGTGAATCAAATTGAAACTGAAGAAGAGAGAGTTGGTGAAATAAAAATATGAGAATAAATCTTGCGGCAGATGTCAGGAAGAATATTAAGGCTCTCCATCACTCCATCTCCGAAAAGAACTAAAATGTAAGCAGTAGTACAAATTCTCTTCCATCCATTCACATAATGCACTGCAATGCATCATCATCCAGCACAACTCTGCTTCTACCCAACTTATTTATTATTGTGGACGCATCTACATTTGTTACATTTATATATATATATATATATATATGTGTGTGTGTGTGTGTGTGTGTGTGTGTGTGTGTGTGTGTGTGTGTGTGTGTGTGTGTGTGTGTGTGTGTGTGTGTGTGTGTGTGTAGTTAGGATGGTGATAATGATGACAATATTGGAATAGTAATGATAATGGTGATAGTAATGATGATGATAGTGGTGATAATATTAATGATAGTTGACAAGGTGGATTCTATGGGCAGTGTTGGAAGATTGAATGTGGTTTTATTGAACGCCAGGTCTTCGATTTCAAAAGCTGACAGGATATTTGGATGTCCTTGTGTTGACTGAGACGTGGCATGTTTCTTCAGGTCAAATTTCTCTGCGGGATTTGTGTTTGTTGAGGTTTTGAGACCTGATGATGCCGGCCACAAAGGTATATTAATCTATTTTCGTAACTCATTCAGATGTAGGAGACTTGAATTAGCAAAATTAGCTACATTTGAGGTAGTTGTTCCCATTTTAACAAAAAATAAATGTTGTAATACTTTCTATCTATTCATCGACCAGGATCACAGCTGGTGTCCAGATTATTTTTTCATGAACTGTCAAACATTCTAGAAAGTGTTGTAATATCAGTTAATCACGTAGTGCTACTGGGTGATTTAAACGTTCATATGATAGACATGTCAAATCATTATCCAAATTATTTCACTTGTTTTCAATGCAATACACAATTAAAGAACCAATGTATGACTTGGGTGAAACTTCAGACTTGGTCATGGCTGCGATTATCTTGCTCGTAACAGACGTTAAGATATATCCACCTGAGGTTTGGTGATTTTCAACGATGTTCAAGAGATGATGTTAAATCAATTGTTTTAAAGTCGCCGTCAACAACGTGTATGCCATGAAAATACCATATTTCTAAAGAGCATATCGATCTCTGATTGCCGTATATAACTGATGTGATCAACATGTGCATGGAAACTGGAGGTTATCCATCAGCTTATAACCAAGCAATTGTTACACCGCTGCCAAAGCAACCATTATCTGATGCAAATAACTCTGAGAATCTTCGACCTATTTCAAATTTAGCATTAGTTGCAAAGATCGTTTTGAAAGAGTGGTATCAAAAGAAATATTAAAATATTTAAATGAAAACTATCTTTTGCCACCAAGGGTTTATCAACATTGGTTTATGCACCTGATTTGAAACAGGTGTCATTGGTAGAATTTCTTGATACGAGTGCAGCATTTGATTGCATTGATCATAATATGCTAAAACAGAGGCTATCTATAAGTTATAAAATATCAGGTACAGTGTTGAAATTTTGTTCCTATTTGAAGATATTTTGCAAGATGAATACTCTAATAGACAGAAGATGTTAGCAGGTGTGCCTTAGAGATCAGTTTTGGCCCAATTTCTTTTCTTGGTTTCTACGGCTGATGTTTCTGACATCATCTGGAACTCCGTTTTAAAATAAAATGGTCAGAATTATTTAAAAACTTCGGCAACTAAATCGAAAACTGGGTCGAGAAGTTTTGCTGCTTGCGGGCCGGGCCGGGGATGGTGAACGAACTCCTCGCACCCTCCGCAGACCTGGAACATCACTTTTGCTGTTTAAAAGAGAATTAAAGACCATTTATTTTGAAATTTTATTTTATGGACCATAGAGTAGTTGATAATATGAATTAGAGACCTTTTTATTTTTTTTTATTTTGATGTTTTATTTTATGAAAAACGTTATAGTTGCTAATATTTTAGAGCGCTTTTGAGCAACTTTTTAAAAGATGCGTTATAAATTTTCTTATAATAATAATAGTAATATTAATAATATATAATTATATACATATATAATATTTCTATATCATATATATATATATATATATATGCGTGTGTGTGTGTGTGTTCATTCAGATCAGCAACTTACCAACATTTATTTCATCAGCAAATGAATTTTATAATTGCCCATAAATAAATTTTAAAGTTTTAAAAAGCACCTTACATTTTCACAGGTATTTGCGCTCACGTGCATCCTACTCCATGTCGCCCCGCCCTGCCCCGCCCTGCCCCGTCCCAACGGACAGATGATGTCGCGTCGTACAACTCAAGTACAAATTTAATCTTTATATCATTCTAGCGCTTCAGTGCGGATTGGTGTATTTCAAATTTGTAACCTCTAATGCGTGTATTATCTACTAGGAGGGTTCTACCATTTCTGAACTTTGCGCCATCTCATCTTTTCCGGTCAAGGTGCTTATGCCTGTACTTATAATCACCTGTACTTTTTCTCACCTGTACTTAGCTTCAGAAGTACATTGTTTTAGTTGGATTTATTCTCAACGGAATTTGGCAGAAAACTTTCTTGGCTTCAACAATAATGCACGAAATTAATTATGATACGATACGATAAGATACCATACGATACTTTCATTTGCTTCTAAAAAATTAACAAAAAAAAGGATAGAAGACAGGATGACTGTGATCAAGTTATCATGTAACTCATCTAGCATAGCCACCATAGCATAGCATAACTATCAATCAATGCGCACCTGCTTGCTTGCGCTTTCCTCTTCAATGAAATCATTCGGGATTCTAACAAACACAATACTCTTTCGGCGGGTTAATAAACAACTTTAAATGAAATGAACCATTAAAAATTATAAAATATATGGTAGTAGTAGTAACAGTAGTAGTAATAATAGTAGTAGTAGTTGTAGTAGTAGTTGTTGTTGTTGTTGTAGTTGTAGTAGTAGTAGTAATAGTAGTAGTAGTAGTAGAAGTAGTAGTAGTAGTAGTAGTAGTAGTAGCTATAGTATTAGTAATAGTAGTAGCAGTAGAAGAACGTTATCAGCATTATACACATTTGTACCGTTATTACTTCCCATTTATACAGCAAAATCACATTATCATAATTAAAAGGTTAATTAGCATAATTAATTATTATTTATTCATCTATAACATCGCTCCATAATGACGTCCTCCAGAGATGATGAAAACTGGAATTGTGTTTTAATTCACAATAATTTGAAATGTTGGTGAATAAGAGTGATAACAATGATGTGTAATGTTACTGGAAGACTGTTGTTGCTATTTTATTGTTGTTGTTGTTGATGACAGTAATGTTTATTCTAATGATGTTGGTGTTGTTGATGTTGTTGTTGTTGTTGTTGTTGATAATGATGATGATAATAATAAAGTTAGTGTTTATTTTGTTGGTGTCGTGTTGTTGATGTTGTTGTTGGTGTGATTGTTGTTGTTGATGATGATGATAATGAAGGTTGTGTTTCTTTTGTTGGTGTTGTGTTGTTGATGTTGTTGTTGTTGTTGATGTAGCTGACAATTAAATGATAACTTCGTCCGACGGGCGGGATGAATATTCTTCTATCCCTCAAATTTGCAATCTCGACAAGCCCATGTTTTGTTAACGCGCTGAAACAATTTTTTTACAAATTTTTGCTTGTCATTGTTTCTATTTTGTTGATTGTGTTGTTGTTGTTGATGATGTTGTTGTTTTTGTTGTTATTATTGTTGTTGTTGATGATGTTGTTGTTTTTGTTGTTATTATTGTGGTTGTTGTCATTGTTGTTGTTGTTTTTGTTGTTGTTTTTGTTGTTGCTGTTGTTGTTGTTTACATTTATTGTGTTGTTTGCATTATATGCGTCGTCGTTATTTGTGGTTTTTGGCAATTCTTGTTAATGTTTCTAACGTTGTTTCACTAATTAGTTTATAATAAATTTGCGTCGTTGTTGTGCTCTGAAGTGCTGTTGTTGATGTTTTGAATGTGTTTTATTGATGTTGTTGTATTATCGATGTTGCTGTTTTAGTGTTCTTGTCGTGGTTGCTGTTGTTGTTTTAGCTGTTGTTGTGTTGAATTTGTTGTTGTGTTGAATTTGTTGTTGTGTTGCATCATTGTTGTTTGCATTTTTGTTGTTGTTTTGTAGTTTCTGTTGTTGTTGTTGTGTTATGTTGCCTTGTTGTTGCTGTGTTGTTGATGATGTGACCGTAATGTTTTTAGTGCACTGTTGCTACAGTTTCAACAATGTTGATAAATTTTTGTTACGAGCGTTTTTTGTGTCTTTTTTTGTTGTTGGAGTGCTCCCGTTTGCATTGTTGTTATTGTTGTTGTTAAGCTGTTTATTTGTTTTATTTGTTGTTAGGAAGCTATTTTTGTTGTTGTTTTGTTGCTGTTATAATGTATAGTGATGTTTTTATTGGTGTTGTTATATTGACTTTAGTATTGTTGTTGCTGGTGGTGGTGTTGTTGTTGTTGCTGCTGTATAGTGTATAGTGATGTTTTTATTGGTGTTGTTATATTGACTTTAGTATTGTTGTTGCTGGTGGTGGTGTTGTTGTTGTTGCTGCTGTTATA
>NW_008703942.1:298657-310728 GCF_000326865.2 Helobdella robusta
GTTGTTATTGAGTTGTTTGTTGTTGTTGCTGTTGTTGTGCTTCTGTACTGTGTTAGTGTTGTGTCGTTGATGTCGTTCTATTGTTGCTGGTTTTTATGTCGTTATGATTGTTGTTGATGCTATTACGCTTGTTGTTGTCGTTGTCAAAAATCAATTTTATGATGAAACACCGTCGACTGTTGAGCTGTTGATTGATGTCGTTGTTGATGTCGTCTCCGAGTTTTTGGCAGATAAAAATTTGTTTTAAAATTGTTGTTGTGTGTTTATTAATATTGAATATTGTTGTTATTGTTGTTATTGTTGCTGTTTTTGATGATGTTTTGTTATTATTGTTATGTTTTGTTGTGCTGTTTTTGATGTATTGTGTATCTGTAGTGCCAAATAGAAGAAGCTGTGTAGTCGTTGTTTTAAAAAACAGATGTTGTCAAAAATCTTTGGTTGATGCTATTATTTTGGCGTAGAAAATATAATTTAATATAAATATAATCTTCGCCGAGTGTTTGTGGTTCTCAAGTTTTTCATTTTAATATTTTTTTCATATTTACTTTCCTAACAAATAAAAATTCGTATAAAGAAGAAGGAGGAGGAATGAATTCTTGCAAATCAGCTTTTGTGAAGAGTTTTTCTGGAGCATGCTACTTTGAAGAAGTATTACATTTCTTCACAATACTCTGCATGCGCACAAAAATATTTTTGTTGTTGTGATGTTTGTGTCGTCGTCGTCGTTGTTGTTGTTGTTGTTGTTGTTGTTGTTGTTGTTGTTGTAATGGTGATGAAGTTGTTGTTGTTGTTATTGTTGTCGGTTTTTGTTATTGTAATTGTTGATGTTGTGTTGTTGTTTTGTTTTGTTGATGTGTGAGATTTATTTTATTTTGATGTTGTTTTGTTGGCAATGAAATTGGAAAAAGTGATGTGCTAATGTAAATAACGATGACGCGTTAGTATCATAATGACGTCAGATATATCATGATAGATGATGATAATTTCAAAGTTGTTTTTGTACTAAACAAATGTTGCCGATAAAACGTCTTCAAAAAATTTTTCGGTAACAAAAAACAACCAAAAATTCATTCCAGCTTATTAACGTTATAATTAAAATTAAAATAATTAAATACCTCGGATATGATTAAACTGTCGGTGACGACTCTGCTGATGACCTTGATGGTGAATTTGATGATGACTTTGATGACGACCTTGAAGAGACCTTGAGGTCGACCTTAAAGATGACCTTCAAGACGACCTTGACAGTAACCTTGATGAAGACTTTGATGCTGACAACGAAGCGGTTGTCGAGAAGGAACAAGTAGACAATTCAATCGATCGGTCGTCAATCAGTCAATCAGTTAAATCAATCAGTCAATTAGTCAACCAAGCATGAAGCTGATTCATATACTTTTATTCACGCGATTGTTTCAAAGAGAGTGAACTTGCATGCCTGAAGGAGTTGTTAAAAAACATTTTAATGCTGTTCTACGAATAATGAAATGAAATAAAAATGTTGACATTTTGTTTGTTTAGTGTTGGTTTGGTTATAAAATTAATCAATAGAAAAGTTAAATTAATTGAGTTTAGTTGACAGTTTTGTGAAATGCAGTGTGGCGCGGGCGTGTTGGTTTGTGTGCCAACAAATACTTTCTAGTTAATGTTTACCCTCAGTCCCCTCAGTCATTTATATTCATGACTTTATTCGTTGTAAAAAAACTATTGGAATAATTGCAAAAATAACGAAACGGAACACAATAATTATAACAACCAACCGACCGATCTTCCAATGCACAGTGAAATGTTTCCTTACAATTTACAACAGAACCGAGATGATAGAAGGTGTTAGATAGCAAAAATTCCACCAAGCAAGAATTAGAATTAATGAACAATGGGAATGAAATTCGAAAATATAATTTATTAACATTGGAGCTGGTGGAACACGTTGTTAAGTGCAAGAAATGAATTGTTTACACAATCATTTCATAAAAAGAATAAATTAAAAAAATATATTATACAGATTTAATATGCTTGCTAATAGGTTTAATTATAATTAGTTTCACATAAATTTTTCATACCAAAAAAATTTTCAACAATTTGAGAAAAATTTATTTGCCAGTTTCAATTAAAAATTTTTGTCACCGTTTTTTTAAATTTGAAATATCAAAATGAATTGCCTTGTGTGAACTTTGGTTTCAATAACAATTCAATGTATCATATAAAAATTATGGTATATCATATATCCTGTATCGTATATCATGATATGACGTGTTGAATTACGAATGTTAAGTATATTATTATAAATGTTATGAATAAATTTGGTCTCGATTGAATTTGCTTCAACTTCCAAAAAGTTTATTTCTGTCATTATGTCAGTGAATATATCGTAATGATGATTTTTAGAAATTCCGAATGCACGTTTCAATTTTCGTGGTCATCAAGTTCAAGATATTATTGCTATCAAAACAATATTTCACCACAGTGTTGTAATAATTTACTCAGAACGTCGTCATCATCCTCATAATATTTATCATCATCATCATCATATTCATCATCATCATCATCATCATCATCATATTCATCATCGTCGTCATCATCATCATCACATCATCGTCAGAGCATGAGTATCACGGAAACGTTTGTCACTTGCTAACTAACTTACAGCTTGCAAGGACTCGTTACATTCATGCATCACGCGCATGCAATGCACCACGCCTAGCCACACGCACAATGCACCATGCACCATGCACCAGCCACAGCTTATATATGTGTATGTATTGTGAATTAACTCTCTTTATATGAAGCATTATTTAAAATTACTGTTTGAATAAAATCTAAAAATATTTGACCATTATAAAATAATAATAATTTTCATATAATAATTTCACAATAATTTCTTAACACTCAATTATTTCAATTGTTTTATCACAAAAACGTACACCAAACAGATTGGTGTGCATGCAGGATTACCCATGCTTTCGAACCCCGGCACCGTCTGACAGTGCATCGCTGCAGACACTACATGAGACACATCTTTCTATTTGAGGCACTCTGTCGCCCTCATAGGAAATTTATTTTAAAGTAATTTGATCTGTGCAAGTGTTGTGACAGGCATGTTCGCGAGGATGAAATTATTTTATTGGGCCGATAAAAGAGTTTTATGATTGGTCATTCGGAGATATTCAAACTCGAACTCTTCAAATTAATCACTTTTATTTGAGAAATTTAATTTAAATTTTCATTAAAAATGTACAAATATGACACGACATACGCAATGCAACTATAAATTTTTACCACTGCTTTTAAACTCATCTCATGTCAACTTCAGAAATTTAAATAATATTCTCAAAAGCAGTTTCCAATTTGAACTGTAAAATGGTAAAAAAGCAAGTTGAAACAATTTTATTTTACAAAAAGTATTTATTATGAAATGAATTCAGCATTTCTCAATAACCAGCCACTCCATCGTTTTTAATTTGCGTCATTCAGTAAAAAATGCAAAATAGAATAAAACTGTGGATGATTCAATCATGAAAAATTGAAAAAATTAATTGATATCGAGTCCTCTTTTAAACAGTCCCACATTTAAATGTTGGCTCCTCCCTTCCTTCGTCCAGCACTGCAATCCCAGCACACTTTGGATTAAGTCTGATAATTTTTTTTACATATTTAACAAATTAAACATTATTTTTTTATCTCTTGTTGCAGTTTTTTGTTCGTAAGTTTTTTATTTTCAAAACTTGGCAGATATGTTTTTGTATACTTTAGATATATACATGTGTGCAGTAATTTATGAAATCTACAGAATTTCTAGCGTTGGATATTTTTTTATTACATTTCTCAATATTTCGAACCAAATTCTTGTCGTCATTGTTTATTTTATTAAAGTTAGAATAAAACACAGTTTTCCAATTCATTCTCGAGTGTATAGGACCTATTTCGATTCTTCAATCATCTTCAGCACTTGTTGCAGTTTATCTAGAGAACGTTTATAACCCAGTACTTGTTACAGTTTATATAGGGAATTTGTTCCTGTGATTTGCATTCATTGCTGTTAGTGACTTTGTTAATTTTATTATCTTCTTTACTAATTGATAAGGTTTCTTTATTTGGGCTATTTTCCGACAGTGAATTTAATTGTATTTTTTCACAGTTTACTTCACACTTAAGTCGCATTGTCATTATATGTTTTGGCAGCTGATATAGCAAAGCTTGTTTGTTTATAATTTCAATGGATTTTACGCCGGTATTTTTTGGTCGGTGCCCTTTGAAATATGGAGAGCAATAAGCAGCATATTTGTCATATTTTACTTTTTTTACTATAGAAAAGGTTAAAAAAATGCTGTTCAAGCCAGAAAGAAATTAATCGATGTGTATGGAAAAAATGTGTTGACAAAACGCCATTGCATAAACTGGTCTGCAAAATTTCGATCTGGCAATTTTGATGTCGAAGGTGCACCACGTTCTGGAAAGCCAGTTGAAGCTGATAAAGACATGATAAAGGCAATAGTTGATGCAAATCGGCGAATAACAACAAGTGAGATTGGTGAGAGGTTAAATTTATAAAATTCAATCGTTTATGACCACCTGAAAAGCCTGTGTTTGACCTCGAAGCTTGGTATATGGGTTCCTCATGTCCTCACGGAAAGAAATTTGTGTCGTCGCGCTGACTTCTGTGCTTCACTCCTCAAACGTCACAAAAATGATCCATTTTAGAAGCGCATCAATACGGACGAAAAAATGGGTCGTATATAACAATGTCAAACGCATGAGATCGTGGAGCAGAAACGATGGGCCAGCTCAAAGCATTTTAAAAACCGATATCCATCAAAAAAGGTGATGTTGTCTGTTTGGTGGGATTTTAACAATTAATTCGGAAGTTTACTGTCATCAGCTGGACAAACTGAATGATGCACTTCAACAGAAAAGGCCAGAATTAATAGAAGAGGTGTAGTGTTCCAACAAGATAATGCAAGACTTCATACAAGTTTGGTCACTCGACAAAAGCTTTTACAGCTCGGATGAGATGTACCACCCACCAAATCCGCCATATTCTCCAGACCTGGCTCCTTAGGATTGTTATTTTTTCCGGTCACTGCAAAATTAATTTTTTGGACGGTAAAACTTTCACTTCAAACGAACACATCAAAAATCACCTGGATCAGTTTTTGGCCAGCAAAGACCAAAAATTTTATAGCGTGGAATCATGCTACTACCAAAAAGATGGCAAAAGGTGTCGGATCAGAATGGCCAATATGTAATTTAATTAAGTATTTCTCAATTGTACAAAGATCGTCTTTCATTTTCATCATAAAAAAACGAAATTGCTTTTCGAACAAGCCGATTTTTTCCGTCAAATTTAACTAAAGGTAACTGGCCACCAACCTCATTTTGAGACCATCACCACTTACATGATTGATATTTCAAAGGATACATTTCAACGTTCCTATGACAATAGCAGCATGTTCATCATTCAATCCAACAACTGCATCCATCCATCCATCTAGAAACAAGCCCATAAACATTTGCAGAAAATGTCTGCCTCTGTACAAAACCAACCTGTACGTGTGAACACACGATTTGTACAATGTAATTGTATTTCAATGTTTGTGCTGTATGGTGTTGTCTTTGTATGTGTGTACGTTTATGTTTCTGTTGTGCGTGCGTGCATGTGTGATGTGCGTATGTATGATATGCGTGTGTGTGATGTGTGTATGTGGATGTGTGTGTGTGCGTGTATGTGTGTTATTTGTAGTGTGTGTATGTGTAATGTGTGTGCGTATGTGTGTGTGTGCGTTTGTGCTTATGTGTGTATATGTTTGTAGTACGGCAATGCGTAGCAGTGCATTAATAAGTCCATCAGACGATATGTCAAGGAAGGTGATTAATGCAGCGTGTGATGTAATGTAAAGTAATGCATTAAGTGAATGAATGAGTGAATGAGTGAGTGAGTGAGTGAGTGAGTGAGTGAGTGAGTGAGTGAGTGAGTGAGTGAGTGAGTGAGTGAGTGAGTGAGTGAGTGAGTGAGTGAGTGAGTGAGTGAGTGAGTGAGTGAGTGAGTGAGTGAGTGAGTGAGTGCTTAGAATAAATGTATGGATAACAAACATAGAGACGCAACAAGAAAAAGCGATTACATGAAGGATGAATTGGAAGAGTTTGTTGTTGGATGGATGGATAGATGAACGAATGTATATATGAATGAATAAATTAATGAGTGAATTAATTAATGAATTGATGGATTCTTCCTTGCATTCATTGCATATTCAGTAACCAGCTAATAATGTGAGTTAATTGAAGCAGAGTTCTTAAGGTATCGTCTTCATTAGCGCCATGCAAGCCTTCTACTCATAAAACTTATCGTCATGTGACTCAGTTACGTCATAAACTGCAAGCAGGTAAATTCAAATGATAACCTCGGATGCGTTCTAACAAGCAACAACAACAACAACCCCGTATACTTCAACATCGTGTTTGTGTGTGTGTGTGTGTGTGTAGGTGGGTGGTGTGGGTGGGTGGTTTGGTGTGTGTGTGTGTGTGTGTGTGTGTGTGTGTGTGTGTGTGTGTGTGTGTGTGTGTGTGTGTGGTTAGTTTCTTTTCCAATGTTCACTTACTAGACTTAATTTTCATATATGACCAAATAATAAATTCTTTTATAACATAGAGACCTGATGGGATAAATACTGTTAACTTATTTGCGTTTAGTTATAAATCAAAAATTAAAAAATGTGTTTAATAAAAAACATAAAAGAAATATATTAATTTATTAATTTTGATTAATATATCAATATAAATATATAATATATTAATTATTAATTTTAATTAATATATCTATATAAGTATTGCAACCACGCAAACTTTAAAAATATTCAAAAGACTAAAATGAAACTTTTTGAAAAAATTTCGTGGCAAGTAGAGCGTAGGATGGTTCTTTTAAAATATATCTCCATCAAATGACTCTGCTCCTTCGCATCTATTAATATCTCAGCAGGAATCTTTTTAAAACAAGTTTTGAAGTAATTCTTCTCCTTACGATTCAGTTTCGCTCTGCTACATTTCTTTTGAAAAGTTCCATCAACTCTTTTATGGTCGGTTATTTCAAAACAGACTTTCCAGACTGTAACTACAAAAATTGTATACAGGCCAGGTTTAACTTGAAATGAGTTCCGTTGTAAATATTCAGAACACTATCCCATTGAATCAGAAAGCACACAAATTGGTCGAGACAGTCATTATGTGCCACGAAATTGCTGAAAACGCAGGTTAGTGTTAACAAAAGCAATTATAAGTTCGATCCGAAAAGAAACGATTGAATGAATGAATGAATGAATGAATGAATGAATGAATGAATGAATGAATGAATGAATGATGAGTAGCAGAATAAATGTTCATCGGACCATAAAACTGAAAACTCCCAAGATTAATTCATCTTTCGCCTTTTCTTTTTTCTCTCGCTCTCTATTTTCTCTCTTTTTTTCTCTTTCCTTCCCACTCTCTGACGAACTGGCACAACTTTCAAGTAGGAGATGTCAGGCACAACGTGAACAAACTCGACTTAATAAATACGCCAGTTATCTTTTAAACATCTTGCAATAAATCGTGCTTGAGAACTGCCAGGCCGTACAGCGATGCTAACTAATCATGCATGAAGAGGCTTTAATGTTGGGCAACAGCACAATGCAGATGTTGAGCAGCATTACAATGCAGATGTTGAGCAACAGTAAAATGCTGATGTTGAGCAACAGTACAATGTAGATGTTGAGCAACAGTAAAATGCAGATGTTGAGCAACAGCAGAATGCAGATGTTGAACAACAGTACTATGCCGATGTTGAGCAACAGTACTATGGAGATGTTGAGTAACAACGCAATGCAGATGTTGAGCAACAGTACTATGCAGATGTTGAGCAACTAATAGTACTATGCAGATGTTGAGCAACAACGCAATGCAGATGTTGAGCAACAGTACTATGCAGATGTTGAGCACATGCACATGTTATGTAACAGTACAACGATACATATCTCAAGTAATGTTATGCTTACATACAAACTTGGCGTATGAGTAAGCAAACCATGTAGAAATTTGAATGAATGTTAAATTTCTGTTCTTTGCAGTTGTCCATTGTTGTACGTTTTTGCCTGTTTTGACTAACAACCACAGCCATCATCAGCAGCAGCAGTGGATGGTGGGGTGAAATTTACTTCATTCAACTCAATGCATTTTTCATTTTTATATCTTGCCGTTCTCTTTCTAAATAAATTTGTCCATTATACTTAGTTGTGAATTTGTATGCACGTTGAGCTGTTTGTTGGGAGGGAGAGGGTCTGTACTATATTAGTGTGTATGTGCTGCGTGTGCGTGTGTGTGTGTGTGTGTGTGTGTGTGTGTGTGTGTGTGTGTGTGTGAAAATTTGTATGCACATCGAGGTGTTTGCTGGGGTGGAGGTGGTCTGTACTGCATGTACTATGTGTGTGTGTGTGTGTGTGAGTGTGTGTGTGTGTGTGTGTGTGTGTGTGCGTGCGTGTAAGTGAAAAAATGAGAGAATTGTCATGTTATTAATGAACATCTTGTATGTGTATTTGAGTTCTAACGTATGTAGTGTTTAGAAACGCATTAGAGTAGAGTGGAGAATGTGCAAAGTGAACAAAAAATGGTCCCCCAGGTAATCAAACTTTAATTTTCCAGAAAAATTTTATCTCAGTTGTTTTTTTTAAACCAATTCAAACTTATCAGCACGTTTATAAAGTATAGAAGCAGAATGTTGTCAGTAAAACCTCTGCACTCTGCACTCGCAAAATATTCCGAGTCAGAAAAAATTAGAAAAAATGGAATAAACTTAATTGAAGCTGTTGCGCGTGCCCTTGATTGGAATCTGCAATTCTTTCTCTCTGTCCGTCTGTCTGTTTGTCTGTCTGTCTGTTGTCTGTCTGTTGTCTGTCTGTTCGTCTGTCTGTTGTCTGTCTGTTCGTCTGTCTGTTGTCTGTCTGTCTGTTGTCTGTCTGTTGTAGTGTTTGTCGTCACTCATACTTTTGCTGTCATGTTATCCTATTGGTGTTGATGTTTTGTTAGGTTGATGTTGATGTGATGCTGATGTTAATGTGATGCTGATGTCTTGTTATGTTGATGCTATTTCGTAATTAATGATAACATTGTTATGTTGTCATCACTCTACAAAATTAAACAAATTAAATAATATCAATAAAATAATAGCTCTCTGAATAGCGTTCAGTGCACCATCATTCACCTGCACCAATACCTAATGTACCTCAGCCAAAATATTCACAATGGAACGGGACACAGAAGGTAGACGACCATTCAATGATGCTTGCGTGATAAATTGTGATAAATTATAAATTATATTATAATTTTGTGACAAAGTTTAATGAAAGAAGCGCAAGCAATAAATTTTTCTGCCAGTCTTCAACCACCATCTCCCTATCACAATTCTTAACAAAAATGTTTCACGCTACTCTTGTACTGGGTACGTGCATTTTTACGTGTTATTAGTGTTTTACGTGTTATAAGCATTCCTGTTGTATGCATTCTTGTTGCATGCATTCTTGTTGCATGCATTCTTGTTGTATGCATTCCTGTTGTATGCATTCCTGTTGTGTGCATTCCTGTTGTGTGCATTCCTGTTGTGTGCATTCCTGTTGTATGCATTCCTGTTGTGTGCATTCCTGTTGTGTGCATTCCTGTTGTATGCATTCCTGTTGTGTGCATTCCTGTTGTATGCATTCCTGTTGTGTGCATTCCTGTTGTATGCATTCCAATTGTATGCATTGTTGCAGCATGCATACAATTGGTATGCATTGGAGTTGCCGAAAGATTATTTAGCATACATATGAGAATATTAGTATGTGCGCTCACGGAGCCGTTCAATCGATACTAATTGATGAACACAAACAACAAGTTTATACGCCGCAACAAATTTTGAAGAATAAAAAAATTTAACTTTCCTGTTCACGTGACTAGAGGGATGTGTGTGGTGGTGGTGGTAGGTAATATTGTTATTGGTGGTAATGTTGGTGTTGTGGTGGTGGTGGTGCATCACATGGTTACTTACTATGTTTTGTTGAGGTTAGATTGTTACACTGTTACATTTTGGTGCTGATAATTGTATTGATGACAAAAATGAGCAAGTTTTAAAAAATTTGTGTTATATTAATTCATAACCTACGCATACACACGTGCGCACATGCACACACACACACACACACACATGATGCACATACACACGTACGCACATGCACACATACACACGCATGCACATGCACACACACACACGTACGCACATACACTCACGCGCGTCCCCAAATACAAACACGCACACACACGACAATACTGTTTGTAACTTTCCAATTGACTTTAATAATTAAATTCTTTTAATTTGTTTTTTTTTCTCAAAATTTTTTGCCTTCAAAACTTTTACAAACTCCTTTCTTAAATTGACGATAAATAAAATAACAGAAAATTAATATAGAAATTTTATTTGAATGTATGGGTGTACGTGTATGCTTCGGAGAGATACGTGCAAAGAAATGCAGGGATGCTGCGGTGCCATCCACAAACATGGTAGTTCATCCTAATAAAACTTAACAACAACTGCTATTCTATATTGTTACAACAACAACTAAAACTACACTGGCGTCAAAAATAAATTTTTGTATGAAACGAACATTTCCAACATTTCAAAAATTAAGCATCTGCATGTGAACATCAATCAACATGCAAACATCAACATGTAAACATCAACATGTGAACATCAACATGTGAACATCAATATGTGAACATCAACATGTGAACATCAATATAGCAAAATATGATCATCAACATCATGAACATCATCATCACAATTATACTTTCCTATTATCGCCAAGTGAAATTTGTCCATCGATACCAATATCGTAACCTTTTTCTAGCGCTGACTTTTTATTAAAAGTTTAAATTAAAATATATGAAATTTTATTAATATATAATATATAAAATTATATAAATACAGAAAATATGAAATTATTTAACAGACCAACCCATTATAACATAATGTCACATCAACATTAACAGTGACAACAACAAATCATCAACAGTGACATCATCTGCAATGACATCATCAGCAATGACATCATCAACAGTGACATCATCAGCAACGACATCATCAGCAATGACATCATCAGCAATGACATCATCAGCAATGACATCATCAGCACTGACATCATCAGCAATGACATCATCGTAAGACGGCAACATCACTAACGAACTCACACATCATTTTGTAGTAGCAACGCTAACAGCTTAGCGCACAGAGCGTGTATGCATGTGTGTTTGTGTGTGTGTGTGTATGCCTGCCTACCTTACCTAACTTCTTTAATACCATTCGCGAAACCTAAATCAGCATGTTTTATAGGATTGTACGTGGTTTTGAATGCATTTGTGCCAGTTAGCGTGCACCATTTTGCCTGCGTGTCATCATCGTCATCGTCGTAGTCTCCATCATTTCCTTCATCATCATGTCACCATCGTCATTATTATCATCTTCATCATCTTTATCTTCATCATCATCGTCATCATCTTCTTCTCCATCACCATCATCCTCATCGCCATCTTCTTTATTATCTTCATCATTATCGTCATCTTCGTTATCATCTTCTTCTCCATCATCATCATCTTTGTCATCATCTTCATCATCATCTTCTCCATCATCATCATCTTTGTCATCATCTTCTCCGTCATCATCATCATCATCATCTTTTTCTTCATCATCATCATCATCTTCATCATCTTCTTCTCCATCATCAACATCATCGTCATCATCATCATGAATAGGAGGTAGACGCAGTAGGGCGTTGGTGTTTGTTGAGAATGATGACGTCAAACGAACGTTGAATCATTAAATCGATGACATCAATAGCACCTATATCTTTTAAACGTTTCGTCGTCACATTTTTATCACCATCATCATCTACGTCATCACTGGCGTCATCATCAGCAGCATCAATGTTATTAACGCTAACAACATTATCGTCATCATCATCCTCATCACTATCATCATCATCATCACTATCATCATCACTATCATCATCATCATCACTATC
>NW_008703942.1:314064-321897 GCF_000326865.2 Helobdella robusta
CGATGAAAATATTGTCGGCAGGCAGCTGAGATTGATGAAAGTGATAATGATGATCATGATGATGATCATGATGAACAGGAGGAAGAAAAATAACATGATAATAATGAGGATGATAACGATGGTAATGATTATGGTGGTGGTTATGGTAACGGTTATGAGAATGTCTGATGGTGATGAATATTCATATGGAAATTATTTTTCTTTGAGGCCTGGGTTTAGAATTCCAACATTTCCAACGCATTTTGTTTAACTCTTACGTCAGATTTTGACTTAAGTGTTGCATCAGTGAATATAAAATTATTAAATTATTTTAATTATAAATTCGAATATAGTTTAATAGATTTTTTTGTTTTGTTTTTTTTCATTCGCCTACACCTCAAATTTTCACAATAAGAAATGCTTTCATCATCGGAGCATCTGGAAACAAAGGGCAACATTGATAAGAATGAACGTTGTGTGCAAGCAAGCAGATTCTCTCATCTCCTCACCATAGCAACATCCCAGTGGCGTGTGTACATTTTTCCGAATGAATTCAACCGCGAAAGTTTTTTGAGGTGCCAGGAAGAACTTGCATCTCGTCCGCTGCTTTCTTTGCTCCTAATTCAATTTTCTTCCCATTTGTCGAGGTAGTTGTTGTCTTGCTGGCGGTAGTAGTAGTGGTTGTTGTTTTGTTGTTGTTGTTATTGTTATTGCTGTTGTTTCTGTAGCGATTAATGTTGTTGTGATAGTGGTGATTGTTGTGATCGTAGTTGCTGTGGTTGTAGTTGTTGTGACAGTTGTTAATGTAGTGGCACTAATTGTTTATTGGTAATGTTATTGAAATTACGTTTTATGCCATTCATCAAATTGGTCTTCATCGGGCTGAGAAGGGAGAGTCAGTTTAGTTGCTTTTAATACATTCATATTAGTTTTTTAATACATTCAGTTTTATTGTTGTTTTAATTTGAATACTGCTGAAATAAATTAGATAGCCTGCGATATATTGATCTACGTTTCACAACTGACTCAACACACCACCAACAACCACTGCCACACACTAACGGCCGCCAAACTACAACAATTGAATCATCGCCATTTTATTTTTTTAATTTTTCTACGTGATAAGCTACAGACGCATACAGTAATCGCTCACGTGCAAACAGCAAACATTTCATGAAAATAAAAAACTCTAGATTATACACAGACGAACGCACGCACACACGCACGCACACACACATACAAACACATTTCCAACACACACACACACACACACACACACACACACTTGTAGTGTATTGTTATTTTGTGCAATTTGATGTACGACCAGTGCCTACTTAGTCCAATAAAACCTTCATTCAGTCAATAAAAAAATTGTTAAATAAATTACCAATCGTGTAACAACAACATCAACAAAAACAACAACAATAATAACAACAACAACAACAATTATCCGAGAGTAGAGAAGATGAGGATGTAAATGGTAATAGTGACGGTAATGGTGGTGATAACGATGGTAGTGATGATGATGGTGGTAATGGTGGTGGTGGGGGTGGTGGTGGTGATAATGATGACAATGGTGGTAATGATAATGATGAAGATGGTGGTACAGATGGTGGTAATCAGGATGATGATGACGATAACAGAGACTACCAACCTATACTTTATAATGGTACAGATGAATAATCACAATGATCCTCACTCAGTGTTCAACAACATGAGAAGACTACATCCTCTCATCACCACATCATCTCGCCAACAACATCAACTACAACCTTTCAATAAAATCAGCATTACCATGACAGCAACACAGCCACCCTACAAATAAACCACCACTTGATTGCTTAATATCATCGGTAGTTAGACTGCAAAAATGTTGGAAAGGTGCATGAGAATCTCTAGATCATCTCTAAAGAAGACTTTGTAACGATTTTAATATAAAATCCTGTCGATTTTATTAGTTTGGCAAGCTACAACATTTCAAATTATAACTTATATCAAGGAATGGGGACGTTTAACACTAACCTTAACCAAACATTACTTAACGGTTCTGCGACCATAAAGCCCCTGATTGCCAGCTTCAAGAAAGTTACTGTAACATTATTAGCCACGTCGTCTTGAAATAACATCATCACCAAAAACGGCAACAGTAGCAGCCGCCGCTTCAATCTCGTCTCATGACGTCACGTTCTATCATCAGGTCGACCACATCATTCCATCTTCATTGCATCACATGATCACATCACCACATCACATCACCACATCACCACATAATCCCTGTAGACATATAAATCGATTAATAAGTGTTGGTGTGCATACGTGCGTACGTATGTTTGTGTATGATCATGTGTGTGTGTGTGTGTGTGTGTGTGTGTGTGTGTGTGTGTGTGTGTGTGTGTGTGTTAGCGAATTTAAATATGTGAATTTGTGTGTTTATATAAATGGTTTACTCAATACGCTTGATCGTCTGTTGGATTATTATTATTATTATTATTTATTATTATCGTTTCAAGGAAATTTAAATCTGCCAACCTACAATGAGATTACAGCAATTGTGAAGAAAAGCAAAGCAAAGGCATCTCCTCTGGACCAAATTTCAATCATAGTTTTCAAAAGATGCCCAATATTGAGAACATACCTTCATAAATTGTTTGTAATGTGTTGGCGTGCTACAATAATTCCAAAATGCTGGCGTAGAAGATTGATGGTCCTAATCTACAAAAAAGGTGATTCACAAGACCTATCAAATTTTCGCCCAATTACTTTGCAACCAGTAATCTATAAATTATTTTCAAAATTATTTTCAACTCTCATAAAATCAAGACTCTACAACTTTCTTGACAAAAACAATTTTATCAACAAAAATATTCAAAAAGGCTTTTACCCAACTGTCGATGGGTTAGCTGAACACACCCAAATGTTAACCCATTTATTAAAAAATGCCAAGCGACATCAACGCACCATTGTTGTTACATTGTTGGACTTAAGAAATGCTTTTGGAGAGGTAAACCATCATCTCATCATTTAGATCTTAAAATACCACCATGTTCCACAAATATTTCATAATATAATAGAATCAATCTATAGCAACTATTCTATATCACTATCGGTTAACGGTGAATTGTCGCAAGCAATACCAGTTAGAAAAGGTGTACTTCAAGGCGACCCCTGTTCACCGCTACTTTTTAATATCTGTTTCAATCCTCTCATGAAAATCTTGGACACCAAAGAATATCAACAATATGGCTATCTCTGGGGCCCAACTTCCAGCATAAATACTAGATCATGGCCTCAATTTGCCGACGACTCGGCAGTCATTGCTCACAGCACTGATGGAGCACAAAAACTGATCGATTTGAATCAACTTTGGTGCAACTGGTCAGAAATGAAAATGAGAGTTGATAAATGCAGCTCGTTTGGAATGAGGAAAAAAGATGGCAAATATGTTCAATTCTTGCCACGGTTAACGGTTGAAAATGTATAAATCCCTAACGTGGAAATTGGTCAATCTTTCACGTATCTAGGCAAACTGTACGATTATGAATGCAAAGATTCCAAAGCAAAAAACAAGTTACAGTTGAAGGTCACTCAGTTGTTGGAAAAGATCTCAAAGTTGGATGTGCGCCCACAACAGAAGCTACAGGTTTTGAGAAGGTTTGTTCCCACTCAAATAAATTTTGAACTTCGCAGCTACTGTTTCTCGTTGACTTGGATAGCAGAGAATCTGGATAATCTAATTGTTGAAGCTATCCGAAACTGGTTACACTCTACGACCTGACATCGCCATCCTACTAGGCAACACAGTAGAGATCTTAGAGTTAACGGTCTGTCATGAAACAAATCTTGAATCATCCAGGCAATACAAAATTAAAAAATATTCAGATAATTTGCACAGTAATCTAAATGACAACTTTAAACACTGCACAATAATTATAAATACTTTTGAAATATCACCAATAGGTTTTTATAATAATTTAAATCTTTCACTTTTTAAAATTTTGTGGCCGGATTCTTTCAACGATGAATTGATAGAGACTGTTATAAAGCTATCGTATGGCATATATTGTGACAGAAACAATTCGTGATATATATTTGAATATACTTCACCGCTATGTACTTTTTCTAAAAAATGAGCATTATGGCAATCATTGACATTTTATTACATTTTATTACATTATTGTGACATTTCATTATTTTATTTTCATACTTATTTATTGTCTTTGCTTTGAAATAAAAGAGTTCTCGTTATTATTATTATAAGTTTATTTGTAAGCACCCTTTGAAAAGATCTTAGAGGCACTAACAATTATAGAAGTACACTGCGTAGCTCTTTATTAAGGCAGTGCAGTGAATGGAGAAACAGTAACACGAATAAGCTCGGACAGAAAGATGGAGTTTCAACCCTCTACGAAATTGATTAATAACAGACAACGTAGGTCCACGAAGGTTTCTAGGCAAACCATTCCAGACAGCAGGACCCATTTTGGAAAAATTTCTTCAACCAATTGCAATTTTGCCAATTGTGACCAATCGTGTCAGATGCTCACAGTAAACGCGAAATGTCATAGCGCAACGTTTGACTTAGCGTTGGTACTGTTCAAGAAATGACTGCAGTCATTTATTTAACTTTTGAGAGACATGATCTGAGTCTATAGACCAGACCCATCACAACGACAAACGTGGCACTAGCAATGATTTGAACCTCATCAACAAAACCGTGATGTTTGAAATTGTATCTATCAATGATTTTGAAAATATCTGCAAACAGGAGAGGGCCGAGAACCGACCTCTGTGGACACAGTTTCAGCATGCGTCAAGTTAGATCTCAACCGAATCTGTTGTGTACTACCAGAAAGAGATGACGAACAACACCCGATACTCCAAATAAATATCGGAGGTAGCGTAAAAGTAATGAGTGATTGACATGATCAAAGACAGAGCTCACGTCTGAAAGCTCAATTATGTTTCTGGCACAATCTGAGTGAGCATCTGTGGAAAGGCGTACAAATAAAAAAAAACCCAATAAAGCCGTCTCATTTGAATGGAGCAGACGATACCAAAAATAGACTATTAGTGTTTAAATAAGTGACAGAATGTTAAAAACTTTGGCAGCGGTGGGATTCGAACCCACGCCATTACTGACTGGTGCCTAAAACCAGCGCCTTAGACCACTCGGCCACGCTACCTCGTTATGGACGCATGTTATGAAGTGTGTACCGCGCTACCTCGATATGCATGTGTGTTAAGAAGTGTGTACTGTGCGTGCATCATCCAGTTGCACACGCACGCACACATACACACACTCGCACCAAGCCTTTAACATTTCCAATTCATCATGAAATTTCACGATGGCAAATTGAGAATAAAATTGAGCGTTAAAAATTACATAAAATTATAATTTCGATATTTTTTTTATGTTTATTTCACATTTTAAACATTTTATGAATGTTAAAAAGATGGACGGACTGAATGCACTAGTGTGTGTGTGTATGTGTGCCATTGTGTGTGTGTGTATGTGTGCCATTGTGTATGAGCGTGTGTGTTGTGTGTATGTGTTCTATATTGTGTGTGTGTGGTGTGTTTGTGTGCGGTGTGTGTGTGTGTCTAGTGTGTGTGTGTGTGTCGATGCTTGTGTAAGCATATAGTCTTCTAGTATGCAGTTCTATTCTATGCATTATCATAAATATGGTTGTAAAGATGTTTAGGTGGGAAAGAGATTACGCGGGGATGCATGATTTGAATGGCGAGTCTGTTCGCATGTTGGGAGAGAGAAGGAGAGAGAGAGAGAGAGAGAGAGAGAGAGAGAGAGAAGGAAAGAAATAAAAATAAACATATGTCCTGTTGATGATCAGATAATGATAATGACGATTAATGTTATTGCATTGATGAAGATGATGACGTCAAAAACAACACCAGTGACGTCATCAACGACAACAACAATAACGTCATTTCTGTCGACCATAGAAATGGAAATGATTGTTAGATTGGCAATAACCATTGACAAAAAATAAACGATTGCAATCTCGACAACGATTTGAAAAATGTGGGTGGTGATGACGACGACGATGACGTCAGTGATGATGATGATGATGATGATGATGATGAGAATGATGTTGATGAAGATGGTGAAAGGGATGACGTCACTGATGACGATGATGATGACAATGATTATTTTTATTGAATGTTAATGTACTAATGGCAATTAGTTCTGGGATGATGGCTAGAAAGGATGGAATAATAATTTTTATTCTAATGATTTATTTAAAAACTAAAAAAATTGAGACATTCACTAATGAGATCATCAACAAATATATGATGGAAAATGATGAAAATGTTTGCAAAAATGATGTTAGTGAGTTGTAAACTAATGATAACTCATCGTTAAGTAAATGTGAAGATGACGACGATGATGCTTTGAGTCTGTTTATGTTAGTTAGTATAAAGATGATCATGAGAGACGTATCACAATGATGATGATGATGATGACGACGATGACGATTTGGAAGATGGGGATGATGATGATGATGAAGATAATGATGATGATGATGAAGATAATGATGATGATGATGATGACTAGAAGTGTAAGGGTGATGGTAGTGATGACGATAATGATGATGACTGTGTGGTATAAAGAACTAGATCATCTTACTCATCATTATCATCTACATCATCCTCATCACCATCACTATTCCCGCGCCAAAATAACGTAGCGATAGGAATTAAAAATAACAAAAGGCTAGAAGATATGATGAATATAATTCATGGATATATGGATACATGGATATATGAACGCATGGATACAGATGGCGTTCCTCTGCTTATGACTACGTGTGATTCAGTAATAATAACATCGATAATAATAATAATAATGACGATGATGATGATGATGGTGGTAATGATGATGATGATGATGATGATGATGATGACAATAATAACAATAATAATAATAATAATGCAATTAATAATAATAATGGAAGCTACTTTTATTTTCACAAAAAGAGGCAAACATTTATTGATAAAATTTAAAATTATTATTAAAATGGTAATGTGATTAAAACTCGAATGAAATTATGATATGGACGGCAGGAGGGCCGGTGGACCATCTTCCTCGCTGCTAAGTGAAGTGCAAAGCGGGCTTGAACTTGGGTTATTGCAATGGCGGTGTAAACATCGTTTTCGCAAATTTTTGTAATTTTTTTCCACAATTTTTTCGTGAATTCGAATTTTGTTAAAGTTTATTTTTATTTTCTAAGAAGTTGGTTGAATTGAATTTATCCTTTTTTCTGCCAAATACTATCGCTGGCAGATACTGACTTCCAGGAGTATTCCACCAGCTGATCCGGCAGCTCAAGCTGTTTCAGTTGAAAATATTTTGTAAGAAGCATTCCGAGGTTTAATCTTTTTTTTGTTTTGTTTTTTTTTGATTTTTTTACATTCCTAAGCAATGACGGAAAACGAAAACAGGAAAAGACAAAGAATGTCAGTCGAACAGTCTGACCATACCTTTCCTCTAAAATATGTAGTAGAGGCTGAAAAAGAAAATTTTTTTTCAAAAATTTCTATTTTTCAATTACACAAATTTTTCACAAACAATGTAGGTGAGATAGAAATAATTAAAATTCTCCCAAATAAAATCCTTCTTAAAATTAATAATGAAAATCAAAAGAATAAAATAGAAAAAATTAACAAAATGTTTGATTGTAAAATAAAGACTCACATTGATAATAAAACAAATGTAATAAAAGGTGTGATTAGAACAAACATTCTGAAAAATAGTTCAGAAGATGAAATAAGGGATGAGTTGGTTTTAGAAAAAGTAATTGATGTTAAAAATATAAGAATATTTAAAAATAAAGA
>NW_008703942.1:322382-338863 GCF_000326865.2 Helobdella robusta
AACAATATACTAAAAATAAATCTCAAATTAAACAAAAACAATGACAATTATCTAAATCTAAAATCAAAATAATACAATGGAACATAAGAGGTACAAAAACTAATTTATCTGAATTATTTCTTCTTATGGAAAAATACAACCCTCACATTATATGTTTGCAAGAAACCAAATTTATTAAAAGCAAACAAATTGAAATTAAAAATTTCTGTTCATACCACTTAGACGCTATCCCAACAAATACAAACCCAATACGGGGACTTTCTATCTATATACATCATTCCTTAATTCAATCACAAATAACTATGAACTCAAGTTACTCAATAGCGGTTAGAATTACCCTAAAAAATCCTCTAACTATATGCAACTTTTATAATCCTCCAAATACAAAAATAGGTAATAAACTTGAAAATATAATGCAATCTCTCCCAACTCCAATAATAATATTAGGTGATTTTAATGCAAGAAACATATTATGGGGTGACAATAAAACTAACACATTAGGCAGAGGAATAGAAAGATTTATTATTCATTCAAACATATCATTAATTAAACCATATAAGCTTACCCATTATAACATACATACAAACACATGGTCCACAATAGACCTGTCACTAGCCTCTCCCACTATTTACAAACATATAACATGGCACAGAGATGATGACTTATACAATAGCGATCACTCCCCAATAGTCCTATCTTACAACATTACATACCAAAATAATCAAACAGAAATAAAATACAACATTAATAAAACTGATTGGAAAACATTTCAAACTTTATGTAATACTGAAATCAACCCACAAAAAACTACTAGTCAAAAAAAATTCACCCTATCACATACATTTCAAATAATATAAACTCAATAATAGGAAAAACCACCCCAATTATAAAAATTCACTGCAACAGAATTAAAAAAATAAATAAATCCATGGTTTAATGAAACATGTAAAAAAAGCAGACTCCTCAAATTAAAAGCATTCAATAAATACAAAAAATTTCCCAATCTTTCCATTCTTCTTGAACATAAAAAACTACAAGCTAATGCTAGAAAATCATTTAGACAAGAAAAATCTAACACTTGGAACAAATATGTTAACTGCATTGATGAAAAAACACCAATGAAACAAATATGGACTATTGTAAACAAGATAAACAATAAAAATAATGTCAGTCGCTTAAGCAGTATCTTATATAAAAACAAAACCTGTGAAACATTAAAAGAAATTACACAAATTCTAGCAAATCAATTTAAAAACAACTCCTACCTAAAAAATCATCAAGTGGAGTCAAAGGAAAATATTAAATTAGACTTTAATTCAACAAACAGCGAATCGTATAACGACTTAATAACATTATCAGAAATAGAACATGCCATAATATCCAGCAAAAATTCTGCTCCTGGCCCAGACCAAATAACATATAATATTCTTAAAAAACTACCCTCACTTACCCTACAAGCATTAGAAAAGGCATTCAATCATATTTGGACACAAGCTGATGTTCCAAATGAATGGCATGAGGCTTTGGTATTCCCAATACCTAAACCTGGTAAATCAAAAATCAACCCTGAAAATTACAGACCTATTTCATTAACAAACACTCTCTGTAAAATCTTTGAAAAAATATTATTAAATAGGTTAACATTCCATCTAAATATAAATAACACAATATCATACACACAATGTGGAGTTCAAAAAGATAGAAGTGCTATAGATCATTTAATATCACTAGAAACCTACATCAGGGAAGCTCTGATATGCGATGAGCAAGTAATAATAATTTTTTTTGATGTAGAAAAAGCTTATGATAAAACATGGCGATATGGAATTCTTAATGATCTATATAATACTGGACTTAGAGGTCGACTACCAATATTCATATCTAAATTTATTTACAACAGAAAATTTAGGGTTAAAATAAAAAACGAAACTTCAAACTATAAAGATCTCGAAATGGGAATTCCCCAAGGAAGTATACTCTCGACCATACTATTTTGTATTAAAATAAACAGTATATGCAAATATATTCCAAAAGATTTATTTCAATCTCTGTATATTGATGACTTCACAATCGCATATAAACACAAAACTATTAAAAATATAGAAACGAAATTAAATTTCACATTAAAATTAATAAATACTTGGGCAATACAAAATGGAATATCTTTTTCCGAATCTAAAACAGCAGCCATGTTATTCTCCAATAAAAGAAAAAAAAATTATCCCAACCTAATGTTTAAAAACACCTCATTAATATTTGTTAGACAATATAAGTTTCTCGGTTTAATATTTGATGATAAATTAAACTTCATCCCTCATATTCAATATATCAAGAAAAAATGTATCAAACCTCTTAACTTAATTAAAACTCTATCTCATTATAAATGGAGAGCAAACCAAAATAAATTATTGATAATATATAAAGCAAAGATAAGATCAATATTAGATTACGGATTACAAGTCTATGGAGGCACTAGGAAATCTTATTTAAATATCCTCAATCCTATAATAAATGAATCACTAAGAAGATGCTTAGGTGTCCATAAAACCTCTCCATCTGTAAGCCTACAAGTTTTGGCCATGGAAATGCCCTTAGTTAATCGCCACTTAAAATTATCATTAAATTATTATTACAAAACTATTTGCAACACAAATAACCCGGCACTCCAATACATCACCCCTTCAATATATAAAAACCTTTTTAATAAAAAACATAAAGCAATAAAAACCATTTAGTCTAAGAATAGAAAACCCTATAAAAACATTTAATAATAATATTTTAAATAAATCCATTGACTACATTCCTCCTTGGAGACTAAATCAACCAACATTCAATACATTCCTAACAAAATATAATAAAATAACAGATGCAAATATAATAAAATCAATAATTAATGAATTTCTCCTTCAACATAAGAATCATACAATTATATACACTGATGGGTCTAAAATAAATGAATCTACATCCGCTGCAGTTATTATAGATAAACAACAGATCCAACAGCATTTGCCAAATAATACATCAATTTATACAGCAGAACTTCAGGCAATTAATTTAGCATTAGATCATCTAAAAAATGAAAACAATAAAAGATATATCATAATGACAGATTCTTTATCAGCTGTACTAGCTCTCAGACAAATTGAAATAAACAATGAATTGATCAAAAACATGAAAATCAAAATACATAAATTAATACAAAATAAATTTAGCATTCAGATAGTATGGATACCCAGCCATATAGGGATACGTGGCAATGAAAATGTTGACACATTAGCAATAAAAACCCATCACATCCCTATTATAGATATTAAAATTCCACATTCCGATTTGAAACCAAACATAACAAAATATCTTAAAACTTTATGGCAAATCGATTGGGATCAAACAAAAACGCATCTTCAACAAATACATCCATATATTGAAACAACAAATATTAAAACATTTAACAATAGATTTACATTAAGTAAAATTTATAGAATCATGATAGGTCATACTAGTCTCACCCACAACTATATCCTAAACAAAACAGAAATACCAATATGTCAATTTTGTAATAATAAATTAACTGTAAAACATATATTTAATTGCAGTGAAACAAAAGAAAAAAGGAATTCCCTATTCTTACCTGATAATCTGAATGACATTTTAAAAACAAAAGAAAATATCATCTTAATGATAGAATATCTAAAAGATTTAGATTACTATGATAAAATATAAAATACACAAAAATATCTCTAGAAACCATGCTGTTGGGCGGGGATAATTTTAGTTGGGCGGGGATAATTTTAGTTGGGCGGGGATAATTTTAGTTGGGCGGGGATAATTTTAGTTGGGCCATGTCGGGACATTGTTGCGGAGTCTGGGTTAAGCCAAATAAGCTTAGATTATATGCATATCAATGTACTTAATCACGTATCCACCATTTCCTTTTCTCGAATTACAACAAATACGGATGTAGATTTAATGGTTACACTGTGGCTAGGAGTGTTGGGGTGGCGATGCTTTGGGAGGGGGATGGGCACTGTTCAATAATCCAGTTTTTTTTTTGCTGATGAATGGCTTTTGCTTTGCGGTACTCACCTGTATAAATATATAGAAGAATAATAATCTACTCATGCTTATGTAAAAACACAAATTAATAACCATCCTTGATAGCGTGTCAGGGTCCTGCCGTGGACAAACCTCATGGTGATAACTTATATCTACTTCTCCCTAACTCAAATGGATCGGTTTAAAGTATTATTAATATGACCGAACCTATTAGATAACTCAAATGGTGATAACGGAGAAAATATATGCTTCCCTAAAAGGTATGTCGAGAGTCTGCTGTGGCTAATCACCTTGGTGGATGCTCAAATGCTATAAAAGGGTTTAAGCTCTTCCCCCAAAGAATCTGCTGTGGCTAAATACCATGGTGGAGGCTCAATGCTATAAAGAGGTTTAAGCTCTTTCCTCAGGGGTATGTCGAGAATCTGCTGTGGCTAATTACCATGGTGGAGACTCAAATGCCATAAACAGGAAATAAACATATTTCTCAAAGTTATCTCGAGTGTCAGCTATGGGTAAAATGTCATGGTACGGACTCAGACACCAATTCATTTAAAAAAAAAGCACTTTATTGAATTCAGGTGAGTGCGCTGGGGTTGGGGTCATTGGTTGGCGGGGCTGGCACAGATTTGGTGAACTTTCCCCTCCCCTGCTGGCGTCAACTTCTGGTACTTTTTTTTTTATATCTACTTCTCCCTAACTCAAATGGATCGGTTTAAAGTATTATTAATATGACCGAACCTATTAGAATACACATCTATCAACAACTATTCTCAGATTCCGAGATGGTGGCTCGATGTGGTTTGATTGGAATGTCCCCGGTCGGCGGTGATGATTATGAGATTATTTCCCCTAATAAGACAAATTTAAATAAAACAGAAAATGTAATGATAAACAAAAATAATATTATTATCAATATACATCAATTTTTGGCGCATTATAGCACCATCTTGGGAGCTGCAGTGCCGTAAAACCTAAAAAAAAAAAAAAAGAAAAAAAAAGTGCAAAGCGGTAAAATCTATTTAAAGTTGTATGATCATAATTTGTTTCTATCGCAATAAATGCCAACATGATAACATTATAACAGTTTTTATCAATTCAGCATTACAAGAAATCTGCCATAAATTTATAATAATAATAATAATAATACAACTAATAATAATTATAATAACAATGATCAGGATGACAAAAATGATGATAATTCGTATTTGTTTAATAATAATAATAATTATTATTATTATTGTTATTATTATTATTATTATTATTATTATTAAACAATTACGAACCACAACATCAATTGCAACAACAACAAATGTTATCAACAACAACAATAAAATAGTTATTAAATTTAAAAAAAACCATAACGGAAACAAGAGGAAATACTACTACTACTACAAAACAACTACTACTACTACCTTTACTACTACTATTACTACTACTACTACAAATACTACTACTACTACTACTACTAATAATAATAATAATAATAATATCTCTACTACTACTACTACTAATACTACTACTACTACTACTACTACTACTACTACTACTACTACTACTAATATCTCTACTACTACTACTACTATTACTGCGTAAATACCAATTTTACTATACAGCCCACCTCTTTTAAAAGTATGTTACAAGTCAGTACTAATATTACCACTGAAGCTGCTGCTACTAATACTACTTCTACTATTACTACTACACTATAATGCTGCTACTACTACTACTACTGCTACTACTAAAATACTTCCGAACTACCACTCGTACCGGTTGCCACATTAATTTTGCTCGCTCCATCCGCAAGTTGTGAAGGTTCGATGATGAGAATGATGAGAAAGATGATGATTATGATGATGGTGATGAGATTATAGTGATAGAAATTATAGTAATGATTATGATGATTATCAGTAGGATGATGATGATGATGATGACAGTTAGGATGATGATGGTGATGGTGATGATGATGATGATAATGATGATGATAATGATGATGATAGGATGATGATAATGATGGGATGATGATGATGATAAGGATGGTGGTGATGATGATAATGATGATGACGATGATAATGACGATGATGATGGTGATGATGACGATGATGATGATGATGACAACGATGAGGATAAAGATGCCAGCTCATCATTTACATTCTCACCTCTCCTCCCAGCAATTATATCATCTGCTGCTGTTTTTTTTGTTATTGTTAAAATACTTTGAGCTATCTGCTTTCTGTTGGAAAAATTTTTTGAAAAATTCAAAATTTTCGCTAATAACATCACATATAAACCTCATCGTTTTGTTCAGCACTGACACAAAATGTTAACATTCAGCTAACATCAAGCTTGCTGTTTGCATGGATAACATGAGTAACACTTGAAAAAACACAAGTGTTATATTAAAGTAATAACATTGCTCTATTGAAAACGTGATGAACAACAGTTGCATCAACTCTATTTTTAATAAAATAACATCAACTACGTCTCCAATATGATAACATTAACCATACATTTGATTCGATCACATTAACTTTCTATATCATCAATGAACTAACATCAAAAATATCCTTAGTTGAATGACATCAACTGCATCATAAACAGAAACAACATAGGAAACATCAAGCAAAGAATACCCCTAGCAACCTCTCAACATCCCAAACTAGCCAACCAACCGGCCGGCTAACCACATTAGTGAAATTTCTCGAAGTACATTCCTGAGACAATTGCATGGAGGCAGTAATAAAATTAAGAAGCGTGGGGTATGTAATAAGATTACCTAACACTACTCCATTTGCTCCATTAAGTCCGAGTTCATTGATCCGTGTTAACGTTATTAGCAATTAAAATAACAGCAAGAGTATTGAAGCCTGCAGACAGTTACTTAGTAATTTCTGGTACTGGCAATAGTAATGGTGTCAGCATTTACTTGAAGTAATAGAACTTGAGATATTGGTTCAAACAGTAAATTAAAAATCTTAGTAAGACTAACACACACAGCAAGCAATACTTAGAAAGTAGTAGTAATACTAACAAAAAAAGTGGAATACTAGCAGTGAGCGTAGTAAGAACAGCACAAGAGAGTATAGCTGTGAAGTGAAGACAGGAAGTAATTCTTGGCATCTTCAAGTAACAGTATTAGTTTTATTCTGTTATAAACAAAAGCGTTTAAGTTCGCCTATCCTGGTTTAACCAATGTTTATGTTATCTGCATACTTGCTGTCTCAAGCTACACGGGAGTTTGCTTCTATAGGCACACACACACAAACACACACATACATACATACATACATTTATATATATATATAGGTGTGTGTGTGTTTACTTGTATGTGTGCGTGTGCGTAATGTCCGTCTTTGAATATTAATAATTATATAACAAAATCGATAAATTTAATAAATAAATATAAATACCAAGTTTATTATTCGTTGTCGGGCGAAATTAATTTTAAAATTTATTTATTTGTAAATAAAGATAAATGTCTTTTTGCTTCTGCAACCTGCATATCAACGTACACACGTACGCGATGTGTGCTTGTAATAGATAATGTATACTCGTGTGCCTGTGTGTATGTGTGTGTGGTTGTCAGTGTGTATGTGTGTGAGTATGTGTGTGTGTATGCGTGTGTGTGTGTGCGTGGCGTGTGTGTGTGATTGGGTGTTAATGTGTTTATTTAGTTCACTTGCTTGGTTATTTTTATTTACACTGGGATCATTCGGAGGAATGAATGCAAATAGCAGTGGAAGCAGCATTGACAGAATCATTACATAAATTACCCGCCTTCATTAAGAACGTTTTAAAACAAGTTATCGAAGAAACTTTTGAAAAGTAATGAATCAAGCTAATAATAGATGGATGGTTGGTTGTATGGATTGATGGTTGTATGGATGGATGAATGCTTGCATTCATGGATGGATGGATGGATGGATTGATGGATGGATGGATGGATGTATTGTGAATAAATGAATATATGTAGATGTAAATGAATAAACTCCTGGAGAGATATGCTGGATGATGACAGATGGGCGGGCGGGAATGTGGGTGTTTCTTATTCATTCAATTTTTCCCTCTCATTTTTCACCTCGTATACATTCCTCCTTATTCTGGTGTCGCAATTTCGGCAATTTAATTCAATACATCAATATTTTCATCCATCCGATCATCTATCTATCCACTCATCCATCTATCCATCCATCCATCCATCCGACCATCCATCCATCCGACCATCCATCCATCAATTTATTTACATTTAATTGACTTTGATAACATTAACTTTGATATCATTTTTTTCTTATATATGATTTTTGATATAATTTTAATAATTAACTAAACAAATTAATCTATTAACTTTTGATTATGTGTTTTTCTAACTATTTATGCAGATACTTTTTACTATTCGGCTCATTTTTTATTCTTCCAATTTGCCACATTTCCTTCCTTCATCATCCACTCATCCATTCATCACCTGCTTTCTTCAATCATTCATTCATCTCTTGTATGCATTGGACGTTGTTTGTCAATATGTGCGCCCGTACTGCATAAAAATAATAATAATAAAAAAATAATAAAATTAATAATTAATGACCACTATTCATAACATATAATAATAATAATAATAATAATATAATTAATGACCGCCATTCATTGCATATAATAATAATAACAATAATAATAATAACAATAAAAAGAACAATAATAATAATTTAATGCATTCGTGTGTGAACGAGATGCCCAAGCAAGCTAACCTCGTATAAAAAAAATAATAACTTTGAATGAATTTAAAAATTTCTAGTTTGTATTATCATTTTGAAGACAATTTCTTTAGTTGATGCGGTTACGTCAATCATTTTTTGTTGAACTTGTTTTAATCGAGATGCTATCACAAACCTCATACACAATTATATCACCTAATCATTATTTGGATGACGTCATCGTCATTACGGATGAACGTGCAGAAGAACTATTTTACAAATTAAACAGTAGAAAAAATTAGATCTGATTTGTTTCAATCGTGACATGATTTACCGTTTCTGTTGAATATATTACTAATAAGGCTGCTGATTGTATAGTGAATGTAATTGAGTATCATTTATCACGCCGTGTGGGTGAGATGAGGTTGTGGTTTTCTAATTAAACGAACAACCAATATTGCTGTACTTGCATTGCATCTTGTGTGTACCCCTATTTACCAGAGTCTCGAAGTGGCAGATTTTTGCCGGAGTCGTATTTTTTGACAGCCCGGATTCTAAACTAAGTTAACTAAATTTATCATAAGTTTATCATCAACCATCAATTTATCATTAATTTGTCATCAACATTGTTGTCAACATTTCTTATCAACATCTCCATCGTAACAATTGGTTGTTATTAATATCATTGCAACCACAAACGTTCTGACGTATCATAAAACTTTCTCATCATAAGCCATGTCATCATCGACATCGCTCATCACAATAATATTTCAATGTAAAACATGAAACACTTTATATCATTTCACTCATTCATTCATTCATTTATCATTGCTTTACGCATTCATCATTTCATCATTCACTCCTTCACCATCGTCATTTCATCATCACTATCATTCATCATCATCGCCATCATAACATTTTTTCTGACACCATCATCACGAATTCCCAACGGGGTCAGTCAAGCAAAAGTAGTTGACAGATAGACAAACAGACAGATGAACAGACAGACATACAGATAGGCAGACAGGCAGAGAGACAGACAGGCGTCATCATATGTTGTTGTTATGCAAGAATCACGTGATCAACGACACGTGATGACAAATAAATCCGGTACATCATATGCACGGATTAATGTGAAATTTGATACGGAAAAAGTTGTGAAGAAAAACCTTCAAATAAAAAAATAGTTCCAAAAAAAATGTGGAAACTATAATTTAAAAAAAAACACAAAAAACGAACAAATAAAAATAAAACATGGCGAATAAAAACAAAAGATCAAAAATACATGCATACCACATAAAAAAAAATCAGTTGAACATTATTAAACCGTTTCATAAAAACAAAACCCAGTAGGCTACACCATACAAGCAAACACACAAACAAACCCAAATCATTCAAATCATTTTTTTATTTAATCAAACCAAACAAAAAGTATGAATGATTCAGAGACCAGAAATTCTTGTGGGCTCGGCCATCGTGTAACTTAAATTAACTTTCCAATGTTCGGATAATATAAATAACGAGAAAAAATTACAATTATAATGAAATAAAATTGTTAATAGAAGAAAAATGTATCAATGTTAATTAAATCAAATTATTATCCTTTAAAGACAGAGCTTTTCGTAATATTTTTCAGTTTATTTTTGAAAAAGATAGAAAGAGTTACAATATTTAATTTTTGTGGAATTGTTTCCCATATTCCTGGGCCGGTGTGTTTCAAACTCACGCGGAGTAATTTAATTCTGGCTGGTGAAGCATAGAAAAGTAACGTGTGGCAATTAGTAGTTCACACAAACAAACACACAAACAAACACACAAACAAACACACACACACACCTAAAACAAACAAGTGAAGATATACCAGGTCAGTAGTGAATTAAAAAATATCTCATGAATACAGCCGTAAATTATTTACAACATGATTTTCTTACAAACAACCTTCATATAAAGAAATTTTAAATATTCATTAAACATAAAAAAATTCTCGAATATATTGAAACCTATGAAAACGTTTGCTTATAAACTCAAGTGTGTGTTTACTTATATGTGTCTGTGTGTGTGTGTGTGTGTGTGGTGTGTGAAAGTGTGTGTAAGAATGTGTTAGCGTAGCAGACAGACAGACATACATACATACATACATTCCGACATACAATAGGACATACGCAGAAACAGACAGACGACTCACACATACACCATCCATTCATTCATTCATCCATTCATTCATTCATTCATTCGCAGCATCCCTTCAGCACTGCCTACGTGTAAGACGCGGAGGACATGTAGACTTTTCCAATAATCAATCAAACGGAACATGTCTATGATGGACTTAACAAATTAGATAGTTATCGTCATCATCACCAACAACATCATCATCATCATCAACAACAACAACATCATCATCATCATCGACAACAACTACTTCAACAATATTTAACATTATACATATTTGCATCATCATTACCATCCTCATTGTCATGGTAACAGCCACCATCATCATCAACATCATCGTAAGCATCAGCCACTTAACATTATCATTATATTATTAATGTCATCATTGTTGTATATGCTGTCGGCATAATATTTACCGACATCATTTTCTTTCATCATTTTCTTTCATCATCTCATCAACCATTACTCATACCTTCTTCAGTGGCTTCAGTACTGTAGAATGTTTATTTATTCTTAACTGATTGAGATGGGGCGATTGGAAGGAAGGAAGAAAGGAAGAATTTTGGAAATATAAACTGTCCACTAAACTACATAACTGCTTGCTTTATAACGTAAAAGCAGCGCCTATAACACTTCAAATTATTGTTGTTGCTCTTACAGGAGTGTCAACTATGGCAATATTTGTAGATTGTTGTGTAGTATAAATTTTAGCAACAGTAGCTGCAGAAGTCGCCGCAGTGGTGGTGGTAGTAGTAATAGTAGTAGTAGTAGTAGTAGCAGGGGTATGTATTATTGATTTCATTGTTTTGTCTACCTAGGACATGTGCATGATATTATTGGATTTTATATTTTCAAATGCTCATTCTTTGTATGAATTATTTATCACTGCCTGCCTGTTTACCAGCGCCGAAACAAATTTAAAGAAGAAAAGGTAATGCATTGTTTTTCAGTTTAAACTGCAGCAAAATAAAACGAAATTTAAAAAATAATTTAATTAAAAGCATACTAATTATATATATATATATATATAATATATATATATATATAATGCTGATATATATATAGTATGAATTTAAAGATTGTGAAAGTTGTTGTGTGTGTGAATGCGTGCGCGCGTCTGTGTGCAACTGTGTGTTAATGAGTAGTGGGTTGAAGCAGGATGTGGTACGATTAAGTTTCCTTTGTCTTTCTTCTTCCTTTATCTTTCAATCATTTATTATTTTACTCATAAACACTTATGACAATTAAACATTTCAAAAACTCAATGAGAACACGTATGAACATGTACACAAATGTTACAAACACGTATAAACATGTAAAATACACACGTATAAACATTTAAAAACGCGTGCAAACGTAAAAGCATCACATAAAATTCTACAATCCAACACAAAGTTTAACGTTATGACGTTCAGACACGTTGGAGCAATTATTGTGAAATTATATAACTATTTCTTGTTCGTTCTGTTATATATATATATATAAATATATATATATATATATATATATATATATATAAATATTTTATTTATTTATTTTTGAAGGATGACCAAAAAAGATAAACTTGGGGATAGGCCACCCTTAACTAAAATTTCTAACTATAGAAGTAACAGAAATGTCATGAAATACATACACATAAACTCACGCTCACACATACTTACAAACACGCACCATACTACAATTCATATCACAATACTGTTATACAGAACTGAAGAAACAGAATCAATGAAATGAAATGATCTGGAAACCAAACATACGCTCACTTACACTCTCAAATAAATAGACACATAAACAAATATGGCCACACACCATACACATATAGGGCGTGGCCACATGTCTCAGGGAAGAACAGCCGAGTGAATGGACATCTTACACATAGATATGTGCCCCTCCACATACACCCCCGCTGAACCCTGGTTAACGCTCCTAGAATACAATATTTATATACATATATACACATATCTACACATACACATGCACACACGCACACACACAGACACACGCACACTCACACACACATAAACACGCACACTCACCCAAACACACACACGCACACTTATATATATACATATATACACGCACACACACACACACACACACACACACATATATATATATATATATATATAGTATTGTATGAATTCTACCAAATTGTTGGCATTAATCAATTTAAAGTTTGTCGTTTAAATTTTCCTTACTTGAATTTTCTGGAAATTGTCCAATTTATTGAAAATAGAACTATTGTCCAAGTTCATCATGAAAATTTAATGAAACTGTTGCTATCAAAATTTATCATGCAGATAAGCCTTATTACGATTTTTTATAAATTATCTTCAGTGCGGGTCTGATTTATATAGTTTCTTTAAACAAAACAAAGTTAGTTCTTTAGCAAAGTGTTTACTTAGTTGTGTTGTATTTTTCATCTTTGTTGTTGTTGTTTCTCTGTTCTTCGTTGTTATGGAAGTTAGTTCTGAAGTGTCGAGTTGGCAATGATGTTATCATTCTTTGTTGGATGTTTATTTGGGGATTATTGATATCTACAGGACAGCTTTCGCAATTTTTAGATGTATTGCGTTGGTGTTTTGATAAATTCATTTTGTGTTGTGAAGAATTTGGCGGGTTACACATAAATAAATGATAAATTGCAACAACACAGAAATAATTCAATGGTGATGAAGTCATTCCAAGGCAGATAACTTTAAAGTTTATTTTAATATGAGATTAATTCAGCACTTGCTGACTCCAAAACCTCGTGACCTGGTTTTTATTAAAAATGGATCTAATTTGAACTTACCTAGAACTTAATAAGTATCAATCAAATTGGAATCTTCATTTTACGTCAGTTTTGTTGCCATTTTTGTCCATTCTTAAATCGGTTTGCGTGTTCTTTGTTAATCGCAATGTATATTTTTGAAATTTTTTTAGAAATTAATCTGTCCCTTAACATATTTGTTGTATGTTTCCATCACGTCTCATTAACTTTTATTAATTGTTTCCAGTAACATGTGTGCTGTGCGCTGCAGTTACAAAGAAGACATCTCTTCCTGGCTATATTTACGCATTTGTTGCTGATGTGCGTGTAATCACAAATCTCAAGTTAAAATGGTTTCAGTGCAAAATGAAAGTTTATTTGAAATCGTCGGTAGGTTTTTGATACATTATCATGTTAAATGCGTGACCGGTTACGAATCTCCATCATAGTTCAATTTTTTATTCTTATTCAATTTCAATACTACAGTAAATATTTTTTATCTGTAAATAATAACTTGTTTAATTAATTACTTCTTCATTCATTCGCTCATTCACTCACTTATTGTGTGCGTTCATACGCATAATGAGGTTTCCAATATAACATTCAATGGACTTTCCCCCTGTGTTTCCCATGTGATGTCATCATGTTCTCATGTCTGTCAAACTGGTTGTGTGTGTGTGTGTGTGTGTCCGTGTGTGTATTTGTCTTTTGTCTGTGTGCGTGGCTGTCTGTGTGCGTGGCTGTCTGTGTGTGTGTTTGTGTGAGGTAGAGAAAGTTTAAGCCTGTGTTAGTGTACGTGGTGTTTGTGTGCGTGTGCCTACACGAGTGTGAGTTAGTATATAAATTTGTCCGTGTAAGTTCGTGTGTGCCGAAAATTATTTGCAGTTCACTCTATTTCATAACTGTGCATTCGTAGTGGCGTAAGTAACATGCATTTGTATTTGTACTTGAGTGAATGTATTGCTACAAGCAGTGCACAGTTCTCTATACTGAATGAATGTATGCAAATGGATGGATGGATGGATGGATGGATGGATAGACGGACGGATGGACACCACCTTGCATTCGAGTTCGGTCACACCGCCAACATACACTGCATACGTTACAATGCACAAATGTAGTCCGCTTATTGAAAAGATGCGAATTTAAATAGATAGCGTTTTTATTGGTGTTGGTTTATGTGTGTTGATATTTGTGCATTTATTTGCGTATTTCAGCGAGCATGTTTTTGTGTAGTAAGGTACACATTTTATGTATATGTGGGTATATACTATTTGTATTTGTATGTATGAGGATATGTTTCCATGTTTGTGTGTATGTACGTTTGTGTGTATGCTTGTAGCTATGTTTGTATGTATGTTTGTATGTGGGTAGGAAGTTGTGTTTGTAATGGGAGGAGGGTTGAGGATTAAAATGTATTCTTTCAGTCAATTGCTTGTTGAATAATTTAGAAGCACCTCTCTCTCTCTCGATTCATTGTGAAGAAGCTCGTGGATGTCATTTGTTTGTTTGTTTGTTTGTTTGTATGTTTGTATAAGTGTATATTTGTTTATTTGTTCGTTCGTTTGTTAGTTTGTTTGTATGTTTGCTCGTTCGTTTGTTCATTCGTTCTCCTGTCGCCTTTCATCCAGCAAAGTTTGTTAATTTTGTTCACCATCTATTTAGAGTTTGTATTAAACGAGATGGGTGGATGGATGGATGAATGAATAGTAAATAAATGAATGAAGGAACTTATTAAATAAATTAAATAAATGAATGAATGAGTGAACATTTTAAAAGGGCATTAATATCAGTATGTGCGTGTATACTGAAAAAGTAGATAAAATTGTGCATTGATATATTAGATGTTTCGTTGAAAAATGAAAGGATAAAATAAATAGTTGATGTTGATGGATGGATAGGTTGGTGGCCGTGGATTAAATTAATTGACAGACAAATGGAAAAATTTAAATTTAAAAATCACGTCAGAATCAAATTCGAATGGTAACTTCGAGGTTGATTATGAAGCGAAACTCCCTAACAACCCCTTAGAACCGCTAGAGAAGATGTGAATTAAAAAAATGTTTGCTTGATAGCTGACGATAATAAAGAATTTACAATATATTGATCTATTTAACAAACTGTCATATGCAAATACACTTTTTTGTATTATTTTTTTGTATTATTTCTTGTATTATATTTTGTATTATTTTATTATATAAATGATGTTTACGAAGACGTTTCGTTCACAATGAAGTGCATTTATTTCGAAGCCATGCAGCGTTACTCAAATCAAACATTTCCGATTTTCAAAGAAGCTGAAAACGGGTACAAACAATTGGACTCCTAAATATGAACTCCTCAAGTAGGAAAACTGTTAATTACTGCAACCGTAATGGCTTCAAGTTATTAGCGGATGTCTTGACCGAAATTAATTTCGGAAAAACAGAAACTAATTACTACACAACACAATTTTCCTGTTCACCTGTTGCTACTTAATTTGCTAATTACTCTGCCCTCCATCCTACTTTCCCACTTGTTTTCGTTCAAGAAAAAAATTAATTAAACAAAAGCCAGCAACAAAAATTTTTTTAATAAATAAATAAAAGTCGTCGTTAGAAGGGATGAATTTAAGAAAAGGAATTTAACTGGTTTTTTGTTAGTTTAAGTATGTATGTATATATATATATATATATATATATATATATATATATATGTATATATATTGGTAATAGACCATAATTTTTACAATATTCTATAAATTCTACCGAATGTTTGGCGTTAATATGTTTGTAGTTCGTTTTTTCAATTTTTCTCACTAAAGTTTTTTGGTGAACGTTTAG
>NW_008703942.1:338925-383624 GCF_000326865.2 Helobdella robusta
GCCTTATTTGCAGCATGAATTCGAAAAATAAGTTTATTTTGAATTTTAATAAACTAAACGTTCACCAAAAAACTTTAGTGAGAAAAATCGAAAAAACGAACTACAAACATATTAACGCCAAACATTCGGTAGAATTTCTAGAATATTGTAAATATATATATATATATATATATATATATATATATATATATATATACATAATTTTTAATTTAAATTATTAGTAATAATATGTAAGAAGACTAACCTGTAGCAAGCAAATGTTTGACGATATCCAACGCATTTGAAAAGCAATGAATTAAATTGATGTCCCGACTCAATTCCGATTCAATATCCAATTTCAATGGGGCGCGTGAATGGGGATATCGTTCATTGAGGTGTTTATTTCAGGATGGTTTCAATGAAAATTTCATAAAAATCATCAGACAATAATATTGATTAGTTAATTATTTGTATGAAAATTGAGGATGAATGCAGAAAATGCCAGTAAAGAATCAAGCAAACGAACGAACGAACGAATGAACGAACGAACCATTGAACAGATTAACGACGAACAAGCGATATTTTTGTGTTTTGCCTCGATCATATGTACAAACATTGGACCATCCTTCTATTTATATGGTGTGCATGCCGTCTGCTCTTCATACGTGTTACTCAATGCGCATGTAAGTGTAATAGTTTTGTTGTTGTTGTTATTGTTGTTGTTGTTGGTGGTGGTGGCGGTGGTGGGGTGGTGTGGTTTTTGTTTGTGTGCGAGTGTGTTTTTGTTTGTTTTTGTTTATTTTTTGTCGTTGTTTTTATGATGTTGATTAGCCTTTATTCATATGTTGTTTATATGATGTTTGTATGCTGTTTGTATGTTGTTTGTATGTTGTTTGTATGTTGTTTGTATGTTGTTTGCATCTTGTTGTTTTCGTCTTGCTGTTTATTGTAAGGTTGTAAAGCATGTAGTTGTTTTTAATGTTGTAATTTAGTCGTTTATATTTGGCAGTTGTATGTTGACGTTTGTTTATTTATATGCCTGTGTGTTGTTCATATTGTTGTTGTTTGTATGTAGTTACCTTGTTGATGTTGTTCGCATGTGAGAGTGTGTAATTATATGATATGATTAATGATATGTTCTTGTAACAAAGTCTTTTATGCATATATAGTGTTGTCGTGTGTGTTTGTGTATGTGTGTGTGTATGTATGTGTGTGTGTGTGTGAGTGTGTTTATGTGCCTGTGTGTTCATGTGAGAGTATGTGAGTGTGAGTGTGTTTGTTTTGATGTGTTTATATGTTGTTTGTATGTTGTGTGTATGTTCAATTTCAATTGCAACATTTATATTTTTAGACATTATTATCGAAATGTTGGCAGTACATAAGTATAGCAAAGCCTGCAATGGAAAATCGACCAAATTCTTAAGCGACTTGCGGCCACACTTATTAGTTGGGACTATAAAAAATTCATGCGAGGTCCCATATTAATTTTACATTCAATTTAGATGATGGCTAATTGTTAAATGTAGATGAAACATTTCAATTTATATTTTATATAAAAAAATGATCGATTCAGAATAATATACCCACATAGATGCTGTCAGGTGATAGTGCTAATGTTAATTATTAAGAAAAAAAGAAAGAAAGAAGAAGAATTTTTTAAAGTTGTTTTAAGAAAAACTTACCAGGTGCCATGAAAACAACTTTTCAACCATTTTCAATTTACACGTTCGGTTAAAATATTTTCAGATTTTTTGCAAAATTTTACGGCAATATCCGTCGAAAAATTATCACAGGTGTCTAATGCATTATTATTTGGTGTATTTGCTACTCATATTTTAATTCTACACCCTGTATTTCATTTTTTACATCGGGTATCATTTTGCTGGTTGGTTGGTTGGTCGGTCGGTCGGTCGGTCGGTCGGTCGGTCGGTCGGTCGGTCGGTCGGTCGGTCGGTCGGTCGGTCGGTTGGTTGGTTGATTGCTAATTCAATATTGATTTTATGATTTTAGAGATTTTTGTTAAAATATTCATTTACTTTTATTTGTTGTTACTGGTTGTACCTTAATGGAATATATTGATTGTTTGCTTGCAGATGACGATGAAAAAAAGGTGTTTCGCCAAAAAAACGATCGAAAACTTTGAAAAGTTAAAAAAATGTAAATTTTATAAAAATAATTAAACGTTTTCGTAAACCATATATATGTGTGTGTGTGTATCTGTGTGTGTGTGTGTGGTGTGTGTGTGCGTGTGTATGTTTGATATTGTTAAAGAAGTGTGTGTGTCTGTGTGTGGTTTGCAGTATGTTTGCTTGAGTGTTTTGTGTGTGTGTGGTGTGTGTGTGTGTGTGTGTTGTTCTAATTGTGCAAATGTGCCCGTTTCATTTCTTTATAAGTTTTCGCGGCAATACGGTTTAAAAATTGAGACAACAACTGCAACAAGACATTAGATGAGTAACAACGTAATAAATCATGAAATGATGACAGCAACAACAACAATAATAATAATAACAACAACGTGAATTACAACACAACTGAAAACTATGTAACACAAAAAAAAACAACACCAACAACAACACAAAAGAACACAGAAAATAGGATAACAACATAAGAACACCATCCCCGAACTTAGCGAAGTAACAACTGTTGCTTTCTTGATAAACCATCTTTATGTTTCTCCATAACATTACGTCTACATACTTAACTCACATTACTCTAGCTCTTGTTTGTATACACACACATACACATACACAAACACACGTGTGTGTGTGTTTGTGTACAAGTGTTTAGGAATAGATGTGTTTGTTTGTCTGTGAATGTGTATAGCTGTTATGTATGTATGTATGTGTGTCTGTCTGTCTGTGAATATGTGTGTGTTGTGTTGGCAGCTGTTGCCATCTATAACGTTTCTTTTAAAATATTTCACCATTGTTGTCTTCGAAACCCTTCAAACAATATCCCACTACATAATACAAACGCAAGATAAACAATGAATGTAAGCTAATGTCTGTTTGTGTGGATGGCATATATAAATGTATAAATATATTACACACTTTTACACGCATACAAACACAAACACACACACATATCCAAACTCAATCACACACACAATCATACACACACACTCACTCACACATACGCATACAAACACAAACACACTTACACACATCCAAACTCAATCACACACGCGCGCGCGTTCATTGATATACTGCATCTCCATCTGATTATAGTTTGATGAAGCTTGTTTTAATGATGTAACTTTGAAATATAACACAAGAATGTATATGTATTTTATTATAAGAAAATGTAACAATCAATTGAACTAAGGATTTGAAACATTTGAGAACATTTGTTGCTTGAGATGTTGTACATCGTGAGGAGAATTTGTTTTTCCCAGCTGATGAAACAAACAACAGCAACCGCTGCATATTCTCATTAATTAGTAGTCCCATTTTACCTAATGAATGTTTTGTTGTAGTTGTTTGTTGTTGTTTTTTTGTTATTGTTGTTGTTCAAGACATTATTGTTGATATTATTGATGTAGTGTTTAATGAGAGAAACACAACACAAATTTTGACTCTATCAACTTGATGTAATATGATGAGATGTGAAGTGATGATGAAAGCAAAGAATGTAGAAATGGAAGTGAATTTTTAAGCAAAACTGTTACTCAAGTCGTCATCACATTCATCAGCAATCAATCAATCAATCAATCAATCAATCAATCAATCAATCAATCAATCAATCAATCAATCAATCAATCAATCAATCAATCAATCAATCAATCAATCAATCAATCAATCAATCAATCAATCAATCAATCAATCAATCAATCAATCAATCAATCAATCAATCAATCAATCAATCAATCAATCAATCAATCAATCAATCAATCAATCAATCAATCAATCAACCAATCAATCAATCAATCAATCAATCAATCAATATAAAAAGGATTTCAGTTTAAAGTGGTCAGCGGTGCCTCTCCCCCTTCAATTAAACCCGCGCTCATTTGCACCCTTGCAAATGAGACATCCACACGTTGAAGCGTGCGCTAATTATGACTCTATTGGCGTTCGAACCAGGTCACCACAAGTCAAATACAAACACTTTAATTCTGAACCTATTCGTTTGTTTCATCATTGTCATCCTCCGTTGCCTCGGTGCATCTCATGAACGATGAACAGGTGCTGGTGAACATGAACTTCATAGAGAACATGAATAGAAATATTATTGGTGAACATGAACATATTGGAGAACAGAACGTATACATGTAGGTGAACATGAACTTGGTAGACAAAATGAGCACGTATACATGTTGGTGAACATAAACACTTTGAGTAACATGAACATGTTGGTGCACATGAACAGGATAGTGAACGTGAACTTGATAGAGAACACGAACACCTTAGTCAGCATGAACATGCTGGTGAACATGAACGTGTCGGGAAACGTGAAATAGCAGCCATCTGTCGATAATTCATCGTTGAATTATGTATTGAATGGAATGGAATAAAATGGAATGTTCATGATTGGACAAATAAACTAACACGCACGGACAATAAGCTCAACAAAATTTACTCTTTCAAAACAAACTTCGTCCAACAGGGCACCATTCATATATTTCAAACATTTTTAACTGGATAGTATAAAATTTACATGCCATCAAACAGAATGTCCATTAAATTTTTTAAAAATATACAGCATGGCATCATCATAAATTTAAAATTAACTCCCCAGAGGCGGTTTCGCACAAATAAATATGACGGAGCATCGCTTAAAAACTATTCAGCCACACTAAAAAATACCTCGGCTAGTGGCTGGGTAGCTACTAAAAATAATTTACTCACATTTATAAAATTATTCCACAAAGTTTATTTCTCAAAAAGACTCATAAAAATTGAAAACATTCTACAGAAAATTGTGAAATATACGATATAAGCGTATGATTCATTTTCAGAGATTAGACCCATGTTGTGTTATTGTTTAGCCGCATGTTGAATTAACCCACGAACCCTCTGATATCCTACAAATAAATTTTTCTTCAGCTACATACTCCATCATCTTCTGAATTTTAATCTTTAAATTTAAATTTATTTATTATTTGTTAGTCACGTTACATTACATTACACAAAGTTACATTACGTAACATAGATTTATCAAGCAAGTTTATTACAAAAATCGATTTTAAACTTGTTAGATTTCAATTCTATTGATAGTTTAAAAGTTCGGTAGTCAATCATCTAACTTGAATTTCTTATATTTTAGCGGTTTTAAAAATGGGTTGAATAGTGATGTGACGATGATGGTTATGATGATGACTATGTGATGATGATGGTAATTATAATGATGATGACATTGTTGCCGTTGTCAGTGATGTTGTTAGTGTCACTGTTCCTAACATTGTTTTGTTGTTGTTGTTGTGTTGTTGTTGTTTTGTTGTTGTGGTGTTGTTGTTGTTGTGTTGTTGTTGTTGTTGTTGTGTTGTTGTTGTGTTGTTGTTGTTGTGTTGTTGTTGTTGTTGTTGTGGCTAACGTATTCATTTTGTGTTGTTGTTGCAAACGTATTCATTTTGTTTACTGTTGATATAATGATTGTTGTTGATGGTGATAATTTATGGCAGCAATGTCACGCACCGACAAACAAACATGCTCTGATATAATTGTGCATTGAACGCGGGCAGCACAATTTTACAGTTCATCAGATACTTCCGAAAAAATATTACTTCAGTACAATCTCAACTGCCTCTTCACCGCGTGCACCATAAATGATTGGTCTCATCTGGCTCATTTGCATGGGAGGATATAACCCTGTTTCCTCTATAGGTCTAAACTCAACATTGGAAGCATCTAACTAAAACAATTTAATCGAAGAAGAAGCAAATGAAATCGATAAAAATAAAAAATAATAATTAAATACGACATAATACGACATGGTATTAATTAATAAATTTGAAATATCTAAAAATATTATTTTGAAAACATGTAAACCGTTGTTTAATAAAGAATAAAAAAGAGTTTTGTAATATTATAATATCTGTATTGAAATTCATATTAAACTTGTGGCCAATTCGGCAAATTCGGCGAACCTTATTGTAATATTTTTCTATTTTTTTTTTAAATATGGTTGCCGGCAGTTGGAATGAGACGGTGCAAAATATTTGAAGAGGGAACACCAAAGTTTTCCATCATTCATACGGCACAGACCTTCCAGCAAACTTAACCAAACTGCTGATAACAAACTATGAGGCATATTATTCCAATAAAACAGTTTGGACGTGTCAGTTATCGTTTTTTCGAATAAATCTTTTTGTTTCCATTTACAAGTGGAAAACTTGGTTTGGTTTTTCTACCATATTATATAAACAGCACAACTATTTACTGCTTGCGAGAACACGGCTCAGGCTAGCTAGGCAAATGCATTACTTTAAATTTAAAGCAAATCAGGCTGCATGCAACACGTCAAAAGATTTTCAAAGCATTTCAACTTTATAAATCAGCTTAATTTTTCGTCTGACACTGACACTCTGCCAGTATCCACGATAAGCATCTCATTTTAAAACTTACTTACAACAACACTCATAAAACTACTAGTGGTTTTTGTGATTGTGACTGCCAATCTGATCAGTGTATGCTTAAACATTTAATTCGTTAAATTTATTTAATTTTTAAGTTCACTCAACCGTTTGGTTACGTGCAGATAGCAAAAGCAAATGGCTCGCTGTGTCACAAAGTCACAAATGTGTTTTATTTATTAACTTACATCACTTAGCAAGGTCATCACCGACTCGATAACTTGAAAACAGCTGTTTAATTTACAATTTATCAATCAACTGACTTCAAGCAGTTAAAGGTTTTTCAATTTATTTTTAACTTCGAATTGTTTTTCATTTGTATGCTAATTCATTAAATTAATTCATCAAGTTAAATTAATTGATTAATTAAATACATTTTTACGGATGGTTTTGATATTTGTGACTTCTTGGAAGTTGGTTAATTTCAGGGATGCATATTAGGTCTTTGGCTTTTTATTAAATTTAACTAAATTTACGACTTTCTATTCTTGTATCGGTTCAACTTGCAATCAAATTCAGTAAGGTTAGAGTATAACCAAATTAATCATAATAACCGACAATAGACATATCAATGATAATAAAAATATACTATGTAATGTAGGTACATCGTATAGTAACTACTCGTACTCCTACTTGCCCGAGCACGATGCCACGATCTCCGGATCCGAGAGCCGGTTGAAAAAACGCAAAGGAAAAAGTTTAAATTTAGGTATTTACAATTTTAAAGACATCTGAGGAATGTAATTAATGTATAAATCACTAATGCCTGGTTGTGCGATCTTCTGGGAGACAAAATGATTGCGGTCCAAAATAAATAATGAGGAATTGGAAAAGTTTTGATGTGTGGTCCTTACACTTACAGCTGCCACATTTTACATAAAACTGTAAATGAAATTTTTTCTCGTCAACCAGTTGGATGTTGTTTTATTTTACAAAGTATCAAAACAACTAAAAAAGCAATTATTTAGTTTTTTTAATTCATATCGACAAATGCAAAACTGATTAACAATATGAAGTAACACGTGGCCATGAAAATGAATAAGGTACTTTCTATTTAAAGGCCTTATACACATGCTTCGGTGTTTGCTCAGGTCTGCCTGCGCTGCGTAGGCAAACAAAATTAATGCGGGTTCGCCTGATCCTGGCTTGGATACACACGTCCAGCTTTGTTCAAAAAATGTGTGCAATATTTTTTTGGGAGTTTCAAGTACCGGAACAGTACCGTTTGTATTTTAAAAACGCTTATTCATTCCAGATAAAAAATGATGGATATTTGCATTAGTAGCCGTTTATACTAAAAGGTCATCATGTATTAACTAGTTAGAAGTACATTTATCTAGAGAAACTAACAGGACCGAAGGTCTGGGACACGGTGATTCCACTTGAGATTAAAGCTCTCAGTCACTTGCATTTGTTTAAATCTAAAATTAAACGCTACCTGATTCAGAAAAATACTATTTTCTTGAATTAGGAAGTGTTTGTTATTATCGACTATATAAAATTATGTTGTTTTTTTTCTATGTATCCTATGTGTTATGTGCATGTATGTGTGTGAGTATGTGTGAATGATAGAATGCGTATATATAGGTAATTACGTTTTGATTATTTTACATTAAATATTATTAACAATAATGGAAACAATCGTAATAACTAAAGAATATACTCCCCATGTATCTTTTATTTCGAACTAATTTAATCTTTGATTTTTGTTGAACTAATTTAATCTTTAATTTATGTTGATCAATTTTGATTTCATTTGGATAGGGTGACTTTCCTACAAGCATTTGGTTGCTTTTTAGTTTACCCCTCTTTTTTGAGAAATATATGTATATATATATAAGGTTCTAGCCATATTCTTAAAATACCCACCCAGCTACCTAAGTTCTTGCTACCACTTTTTCTAAAGGTCAATTGTATAATGAATGGAAGTTAAAACAATTTCAATTTTGAGTTATTATTAATTGCTAATATGTTCTTGTTTGAAAATTATATCGAAGATTCCACAGACCTCCAACCAATTTTCATCGCACAACCAGGGAAAACTTTCATCGCATCGCAATGTGCGTCGCTATACTATTGCGATGCAAATTTCTTAATTAAAAATCCAGCCAATCGTGGCATTCGGTGCAATATGTGGAGCAGCGACGTGATTGGCTGACAAGAATCTGGGTCGCCGTAGAACATTCTAAAATTTAATGTTGCGGTTTGCCTTGCATCGCGACCCATTTGGTAATTTTCCGGAACGAATTTAGATCAAAAATGGACAAAACGAGCAGAAAGAGATCGTCCACCTCCGGCGATTTTGTCTATGACCACGTTAAAGCTGTCGTTCTTGAATTTGCCGATGTTATGGTCGCCTTCAATCATGTTAAAGTTAGTTATCTCTATCAAATATTCCCGGTAATTTTCCATGGAGATAAGCAAGCTACGAAATGAAAATCAGATCGGAAATTATATTTTAATAATTTGCACGCTCCCAGATTTTTTCTTTTTTTTGTTTTACAGGATCAAATCCATGATTACGTGAAGGGCAATGTGTCCGAGTATCTGAAGGAAAACTTCGAAAAGGATGAAATAAAATCGTTTGTCGATTCTTTCAGAAAGGAGGTACCTGATTTGATTTTTCTTTTATTCACTTTTTTTAAATAATTTACTAAATTAATCAACTGCTATATTATAGTTTGTCGTCGGATTGTTTATTAGTAGTTGCATAATTTGGTTATATCAGATCCTTGGTTTTGTTTCATAAAAATAGTTCACCAGTCTTGAATGAAAATTAATTATTCTATTGGTTTTGGAATATTTATTCTATGCTGTAGTTTACCTCTACACTACATTCTATACAAAACTAAATTTGCAAATTATTCCCATTCCACATTCACTTTTGATTTTCTGGTCAGCTCATCACCAATGACAGATAATTATATTATTTATTTTATATTTTATGCCCCATATTTTATTTACTAGAACTGATTAATATGTTTTTTTTACCGTATTTGATAAATTTTCATAGACTGGAGAGGGTCTGGTTGCAATTCCAGAAAGTGGCGAAGATGAGATTCTGAAAGCTGTTGTGGATAATTTCTTGACTGTGTTGGGCAAATCATGTGATCACCATCATAAAATTAATGTGGTTGTGGCATTGTTGGTGAAGAAGGCTATTGAAAAAAAGGAGTTGGCTGTTGAGTATGTTATTTGAATTATTCAAAATTTTAAAAAAATTCATGATTGGTATCATTTTGTAATTTTGATTAATTTAGATTGGAATTGACCGTCGAGTGTGTTATTTAATTGAATTGTTCAAAATTTTAAAAAAAATTCGTGATCAGGTCATTTTGTAATTTGTTCAATTTAGATTCCATGAGGATGTGCATAGCTCCATTAAACAGTGGGCGGAAAAAAAGGTGAAGGTTGTGGTGCTGGCCCCATGCTCGTGTGATGTAATTAAATCACTGCTGATCAGTGGAGGGGTATCTGAGGTAGCATTATTTGTTTGGTTTATTTCTTTTATTCATTTTGTTTGTATTGTGTGACTCATGGATGGCAGAAACTGTTTCATTTTCATATATATGGTGACTGTTTACAATGGCAGAGTGATGTGACAGTTGAGAGTCTGGGTGAAGATCCACGTTCTGTCAAAGAATCTTATGTGAAATTGGCAGACAAGATTCAATTGTCGCCATCAGATGTTCTCTTTATTACTACATCTCCTCATGGTTAGATAGATGTTACATTTATTTCCAAATGAATTTTTTGCAATTTTTGTGATTTAATGTGGTTCAACTGTTAGCAATTTTTTCATGTTCGATGGCAGCGTTTCGTTCTTTTTTTGGTTCTGCACTCTTTGTCAACTTGTGCATTATTTGGGATAACAATCTAGATTAATAAAATAATTTTATTGATATTTTGTTGCACAGAGGCTACTGCCAGTTCAGCAGCTGGGTTGCTGGTGGTTTTGGTAAAGATGGCCAGTGCTGATAAATGTTGTGAGGAAGAAGGCCAGGATGCTTTCCGTGTGGTTCACAATCTGAAAGATGTCTTCAAGATTTCTTATTCTGATGTGATACCCCACAAAATCAGTCGCAATGAAGCAGTTGAGGAGGTAGCCAAGAGTTGAAGACATTGCAGATAAAAGATGTGATGTTGTCAAAGAACATTCAAGTTAATTGTTGATACGATATTGTTTTATTGCTTTTGACAGATATTTCACAGATTTGTTGTTTTTATGTGCTGGTGTGTTAGTAGTTGAAATTATTTTTATTCTCATTCTATATTCTTACGGTGATGTTAGGTTATTTATTGTTGTCATCATGTTTTAATTTGTTTTTACAGTTAAAAAGTTATACAGAATTTTAGATAAATTTTTTTACACCAATAAAATTTTTACCGTGTTTGGATTGGTTGTTGATGGCTTCAAGTCGGAGCGCAGTTTGCGTTTGCACTATACGTCGAACTTTCCTGTTTTGATAATTCTGGCTTTGGAATTGTTTTATTTGACTGCGAGAAATTATCGTAGAATGTCAACACGGTGTCTGGACTTGACTGCTTAGAACGATAATCTCGGTTGAGACTGTCTAGTTTGTTTTGCGAACCGTTCGACTTCTGTTCGTTCGTTCGATTTAAATTCGCCGTTTGTCTTGTAATTCAATTTGTTTGAACATTTTTCTTTCAAATTCCAAAAATGACTGGAATATTTTTTAACACTTCACCTTCCGTCAAAAAGTTGATGGAGCTCATGAAAAATGACGAAGAGAACAGAGTTTGGGATGAGAAGGCCATAAAAAGTTTGGTTAAAAAGTTGAAGAAGGGCTCGGGGTTGGATGAATTGGTAAAGGCCATCACGTCGGAAGATTGTGACACCAAGTGCGTCACCATTCCCAGGTACCTTCTAAACATTTTTTTCAATTTTATATTTTTAATTATTCATTATCTTGTTTATTTTATTTTATATTTTATGATTTGTATAATAATGTCATTAAATATCAATAAGCATAAATTTTATTTATACTTTTTTTTTAAATTTTTTGGTAAAAGTGGTAGTAAAACTTCACTTTTCTTTTACAGTTTACTTCCCTATTCCTGGCTAAATTATTAAATTATTTTTTGCTTTTTTTTGACAAAGTCAAACAAAGTTGTGCAAATAATTTTGTTTGTTTTGTGCAGATTTCCAACGTTTCAGCACAAATTGGCTATCATTTTGTCTTCTCCTAATTTTTTTTTGTTCTTACTATGGCTGTACCTGTTTTTTCATTCACAATCTGTCAATCAATTTTGTATTTATGATAAAAGCCATTAAATTGTATGTATTTGAATTATTGATAAAGATTTCTTCTATATTTGTTGGTTTATTTATATATTATGTTCTATTCTTTGTTATATTCTCTGATTATTTGGGAAATTGTTAGTTTGATTCCACAGATGTCACAGATTGGAGGTTTTTTTTCTCAAGGATCCATGAGTGTCATTTTTGTATGGCCGATTTGTATTCTTTTCAAGATTGTTTGGAATCTCCTTTTTAGTAGCATTCTTTTTGGACCTTTTAGATCAATTTTCGGGGTTGTTTTTTTAAGGAATCTGTTGCTGCTATTCCATTCATGTTGCCATAAAGATATAATATATTGGTTGACTATTATTTTGATGTCGTTATATGGAATTGGTAAATTCTATACTGGGAGAGAATGTGCCATACTTGCCGCTCTATCCGCTTTTTCGTTCCTGCATATGCCTATATGACTTGGAATCCAAACCAATTTTATTTTATTTTTATCTCTTACTATAGTCTTATTTATTAAGTTTTGTATTTCTATTATTAATGGATTGCTGGGCTTATGATGGTCTATTGATATTAAGCTGGACAAGGAGTCTGTGTATAATATAATATATAATATAATAAATAATAAAGTATAATATAATACAAATAAAACTTGTTTGGTGCAAAAAGTTGATGGCAAATAAAACAATATCCTACCTAGGGAAACTGGGTCTCTGGATGCTAAACGAAGATTGATTGATTTTGTTTATACTACAACAAACAACACTTGCATCACCTTATGTGCATTAAATTAAAACCAAAGAAAGACTAAAGTCAACATTATATTATAAATTATTTTATGAGATGAATGCAAATGAAATGTAAAGTTTATTTTTTTCATGTGTAACAGTATAATTAACAATAACTCAATTATGCAGAGGGGCCTGGGGTAATTGAATAGTCAGACAGATAATTTTTTCATAAATTGCAAGTTTTTATTAAGGAAGACCAAATGCAAAAACACAACAAAAAATTTTATTTGATGTCAACCAAAAGAAAATTACATCAAACAGCTGAATTCCTGGGACAGAACAAGACAATATTGTTTTGTACGGGCACCGTAATCACTTTTAAATCAACATGGAAAGCAAACGATCTACTTGGGGTGTAAAAGACAAATCACATAATATCTCAATTAACCATTTAATCTATTCATTTGCTGATAAAAATTAAATTACCTCTGTTTATGCAAAAATATTTTCGTCATGTTGAAAATGTAGATTTATTACTAATATAATGCAGTATATTTATATATATATATATATATATATATATATATATATATATATATATATATATATATATATATATATGTTACATAGATTATGTTTAATTGACATGTGGGTACATTTGAAATAAATATGTGTTTCTTTCTGCAAGCAATGACTTCATTTCCTATCTGCAATTTAGAACCTATAAATGAACAAGACCAAGCAACATTTTCAACAAAATTATCTGACATCTTTGGACGTGTTTATTCCAGTGTGTTTATTCCAGTGCAATCTGTTTATTCGTACAAGTACAACCGGATTATTCTATTATTCAGTTTAATCAGTTATTATTAAAAGTAGATGTTCACATATATGCTGTTTCAGAGTAAACATCACATAACAATGAATGAATTATTGTTTTTTAATCTAAAATGAGAAAGTGAATTGTTGTTTGTCAATAATTATGTGAATTGTTGTGGGTTTTTTTGTATGTGGGAAAGGAATTGCTGCTTGTCAGTTACAGTAAGAAAGTGAATTGTTAAAGTATAATTTTGTATAATGTTTCTACTGTACAAAAATAAGTTCATATACATTTTTTAAGCAAAAATTTGTTTTTTCTTTTCAGTTAAATACTTGTTTGTTCAAGGGTTAGAATCAAGGCTCATTTATATTAAGATGTTGAAATGTAATCATATTTTTCACTACTAATTTTTTAATGAGGCAAGATTTTTTCATGAGTTATTCATAGTTGTTATTGTGCTTACGGCTTACAAAAATTTAAAGTTGATGGTCTGATTAAAAGATGATAATTAAAGTTGTCATTAAATATGAAATGAATGCAATTATTCATCTCAGATTCAACAATATTTAAGCAGCTGAATTAAATATACAGGCTGTATATCAGTGCTTCTCAACCTTTTGACATTCAAGGACCACTTAAAAAATGTGTTTCTCGGCCGCGGACCACTACTTAAAATTTTGCTACTAGCCCACTTGAAATTTATTAATTATTATTTCATATTACAATGAGCATCGTTCTTAGTGTAACTATTAGACTTAGAGAACTACATTTACTACACTTGATTATAGATGTATTAAAATTGTTATTTAAAATTATTTATTATATATCTTAATGGGATGGATGAAATTTAGGAAACTGGGTGGGGTATTGTGTGGAAAGAAATGGTCAGTGAAGATGAAAGGGAGGGTATATAAAGCATGTGTGAGAGCAGCGATGGTATATGGTGGTGAAACTTGGGTGTTGAGGAGAGAGGAGAAAAGTGTACTGCAGAGGGCTGAAAGAGCTATGGTGAGGATGATGTGTGGGGTTAAAGTGAAGGATAGGAGGAATAGTACAGAGCTGATGTTGATGTTGGGACTGAATGAGGACATTGTGATATTGATAAGGAGATCGAGATTGTGGTGGTATGGACATGTGTTGAGAAGGGATGAAAGGGTAAGGATCAGGCCAGCGTTGGAGTTTGAGGTTGAAGGAGTGATAGGAAGGGGTCGTCCGCGATTGGGATGGAGAGAGCAGATGGAGAAGGACAGAGTGAAAGCGATTAGGGTTAGGGCGAGTGACAGATGTGAATGGCGTCTAGGGGTATTTTGGTTTCATCATAGGTGGCCAAACGGCAACCCCCGATCTCAGGGAAAATGTCGTCTAAACGTGTCTTGTTATTGTTATATCTTAATAAATGTTTTAACTTCAAATTAAAAAGTATAATGTTCGTTTTACATTGATGTTGGCATACAGCGTATCTCACGGCGTATCATCAATTTTTATGTCAAATATGAAACAAATTGTAATTGCATCTTTTACAATGAGCAAATGTCACTTGCCAACAGTAATGAATAATAATAAACAGGTGGTTTTTAACGTGCCAAGCTTACATTAGAAATAATGCTACATTTAATTCTAGTGTGAGCCTTGAGCTTGCACAGTTGAGCATATCTTATCCCAAACGAGGCGTAATGCTCGAAAGACTCAATCGGAGTTCATCTTTTTTATTTTTTATTAAATAAACTTACATTCACACACTTTCTCGCAGACCACCAGGCAAATGTCCGCGAACCACAGGTTGAGAACCGCTGCAGTATATAATGCGTCAACTATTATGAACAATTACGTTCAAATGAAAGCTGGTATTAATTGCTTCTAAGAAACGTTGTAATTTAAGTTAAATTATATATCTGCAGATCATTGGATGGCCGCTTGCAAGTGTCTCAGAAGAAGGGCCTGCCACACATGATATACTGCTGCCTCTGGAGGTGGCCCGACCTCAAGAACCATCATGAACTTCAAGCCATTGAGAACTGCGAATATGCATTCCATCTTAAAAAAGAAGAAGTCTGTGTGAATCCATATCATTATGTGCGAGTTGAACCTCCTGGTAAGATGTTTTCATTGGTTGGTTGTTTGGTTGGTTGGTTGACCAGTTGCTCGGTCGGTTGTTTGGTCTCTCCTTGAAACTTATGCTTCTCATCTCAATATCACTTTTACCACTTAGTGTTGGTGTTAGATTTTTGCGTTAATGATAAACTGTTTGGTTATTTAATGAATGTTTTCTCTCTGCGACCACCGTTCCTCATTCTTTATAATAATTGGATGTTCGCTGTCTACCACCGTGACCACTTTCAGTTCTGCCACCAGTTTTGGTGCCAAAGATTCCACTGGACTCCATCAAATCACCAAACTTCAATGATGACTATCCATCAAGAATCAATAACCTCAATCCTAAAAGTGTTGATGCCAATTTCCATCTACCTGGTTTGTTTGTTTGTTCATTCGTTTGTTTTTCGTTCATTTGTTTGTTTGCCTGTCCAATCATTTGTTTGTTCATTCATTTGTTTGTTTGTTTGCTTATTTGTTTGTTTGTTTGTTCATTCGTTTTTTGTTTGTTCATTCATTTTTTTTGTTTGTCCATTTGTTTTCCACAAATTTATTGCATGTTGTTTAGATGAGATTGGCAAAATGAAATTGCACTTTCTGTTTACTACATGGTCAATTAATAACTATGCAGTTTACACCAGTCAACAAATGTATGGAATGGTTAATGTAAGCAATGCGTTAACAATTAATTAATAATATTTACATATTTTAATGAATGAATGAATTAATTATTATATTAAGACTGTTAGTGAATGACTGAATGTGAACTTGTTGCTGAGTCACGTTGTCAATGAGAGAATGAATAAATGTTAATGGATTATTACTGGATATTAATGAGTGAATAAATGTTACTGTGTAATGATAAATAAATAAGTTACTTGCTTACTTACTGTTACTGACGATCATATTTTCCACATCATTTAGAAACCCCTCCACCTGGTTACTTATCTGAGGACAGCGATAGTAGAGCTGCAGTTGGTCAGTTGCTTTCATATTTGTGTGTTTGTGTATGTGTGTGTTCGCGCGCGTGTGTATGTGCGTGTTCGCGCGCGTGTGTATGTACGTGTGTGTGAGTGTGTGCGCTTACAATATATGTAGGAGTTTCCAATTGTTTGCTATAGTTACTGTAAAAAGCATTTAAAGCAGTTTTTTTTTTGGAGGCCATACTTTCTGATGTCTTTTCATCCATAAATAGCATTATTTATTATCATTATAATAAAATGCATTGGGTCTCCATAAACAGTTCACATGATTGTTGTTTGTAGTTAGTTACGCTTGTATTTGATGATGCATCCTGAATTTGTGTGGTCTTTCATTTTTCGACCAGTTAGTGCATGGACAAATAGGATTTCAACATTTGATGTCACTTGTCCTTATTATTTGATAAAATAATTTCTTGGTTGTTTTCAGGTTGCTCGAGTGATGGTGGAGATGGTGTGAACAGTGACAATGGAGGTTATTAAATTGAATTAATTAATTTATTTATTATTTTATTAATGTATTTATTAATTTATTAGATGGGCAAGACAGTATGGATGTTGATAGCACACCACAATATGGTGAGAAGTTTCTATCAATTTGTAATTCTCTGACGTGTCTCATGTTGATTTGTTGCCAACATGACGTCAATGCTTGTTGAAGGTTGCTTGAATGAATTTCAAACAAAATGTTGTTTGTATCCATCACCAGAGTTGCAGCAGGTCAACTACACGGAGCCAAATTATTGGTGCAGCATCTCCTACTATGAACAACAAAACCGCATCGGTTCGCAATTTCATGCTTAAATTTCTATTAAATTTGTTTACATTTTGATGTTAATGATAAACAGCCAAAATAGTGTATGAAATAGACAGACACATAAAAATGTAAATAAGAAGGCAAGCTGGATGACTGAGCAATTAAAGTAACTGCTTCGTACAACCTCTCAACCACCCAGGAGGTTTACGCCAAACAGACGCCCAAAAAGTGCTGCCGGTTTTATTTTGAACAGATGAAAGTTTTGATTTAAGTTGGTCAGTTGTATAATTAGAAGGGAAGGAAATGAGTTATGCAGAAGTGTGGCACAATAAGAATTTTTTATTTACTGTTCTCATTTGGAACTGTTGGATACTTTATCAGCTAGACGTTTTGATTATAACTGTAAAAGGTTGAAGATCATTCTCTCTTTGGCACTTGCATCCGAGTTATCAACGACAAACACACACGTCGTATGTGAATATGCGTGAAAACCACGCATCACACACACTGAAGTCCAACAATTTTGTTTAAAAATGTTAAGGTTAACGAAGTTTTTGCTTAATTATGGTTCTTACCATAGTTTAAATTTTGAATGATTTCACACACGAGGCTAATCAAACTTCATGAAATTGCAATAAGAAAATTGATCCAATGATGATAGGATGGTGGACGTGAATGTATCATTTTCTACAGCAATCAAACGTGTGGTCATTTTATGTACAATGATAATTATAATATTAAGTAACAATAGTAATAATAATTTTGGAAAAAAATTACAAAGTAAAAATGGTTCTGGTCTTGATAGTTGTGAGTGGTTTCGTGAATATTTACTTAGTAAACCGTTTGCATGCATGTACATCCACCTTTGACTCTGCTAATGATGATGTTTTGATAACAAACAGGTGAACCATACCACGCTTCACAGCCTTCTTTGAGTGTTGATGGCTTCACTGATCCATCCAGCTCCGATAGGTTTGGTTCTCTCTTTCCTTCTCTCTCTCTCTCTCTCTCTCTCTCTCTCTCTCTCTCTCTCTCTCTCTCTTTCTCTCTTCGTTTTGATTTGATTTTTATTTATATCAATTGTTAAAAAATGTATTCTATCAAATTTGTAATTTGATCAGTTATTATTTAGTTTTTTATTAGACCTGATTAAAAGTTTAATTCAATTTATCATTCTTTATCATTATTATTATTATTTGTACTGTAATGGACAATATCAGATTGAATATCCTAGCATAACCATAAGTTCATTCCACATCTGTTGTAGTAACATGAGATAAAGAAAGTCACCTTAAACAAACATAAACAACAAACAATATTGAACAACATTTGTCACGTTGGCAGGTTCTGTCTTGGGTTACTGTCCAACATAAATCGATCACACCAAATTGAGATGGCAAGAAGGCACATTGGTTGGTTGTCATAATGATAATTGTGTGATAATGGAGTTGCTAAAAAAATAAACGTTCGCTGGGTCGACATTTTTTGGGATAAATTTACGAATAGATTGTTTACTATCTTCGAACCTGGATGCTGTCTGATGTTGAACGCACCGTACATATACAACACAATTTTCGCACACACAAAAAACGAGGGCGTACAAAAAAGTACCGAGAAAGATGAGCACCTTATTAGATAGGTCCCACACTATCAAAGGACTACGAAAGTTGATCGTGCAATGTTGTTTAATATATAAAATTAATTTTAAATTTCTAAAATCAACGTTTTTGGAAAATAAAATCAAATAAAATATATAAACTAGAGTAATTTTTGGGTACTGACACATGCATAACACACAAATACGATACGCACTACTCATTAAAATACACATAAGAAATACATCATTTCACATACGACAAACCAATACATTGTACATGTGCATGAACAAATCCATTGTACGTTTACAATTCATGTGAACAAATGCACATGTACGTGTACAACACACAGGCAAGGGTGTCCGTTTATACTACATTGGAGGCGAAGTGTTTGCAGAATGTTTGAGTGACAGTGCAGTGTTTGTCCAGAGTCCCAATTGCAACCAAAGGTACGGATGGCACCCAGCAACAGTCTGCAAAATTCCTCCTGGTTCGTTGCTCGTTGAATGTTTAATTATTTCAACAATATATTGTTTGACCTAACGCCTTGATCTACTTTGCACCGGAATTTGGGCATGATTTTTAGTGGAACTATCAATTTTAGTTTTGTAATGAATTTTGTTGCATAACAAAACTCAGTTTCAACATCATTGTTGAGAGTCGGCCATGCATTTATTGGGGATATCTCATTTGATTTACAGTGTCATAACCATCTTAAATGCAATCACATTTTAACTTGCTAGACCGATGTAGCAGCTACAAACATCTTGTTGATCAATAAGACAATACAAAGGTATAGGATGCAAGAGCGTCACAACTTTGTGTATACTAATGCAAATTTGTTTATGTTTTACAAGTTAATAAATTATGTGAATTAGATTGTAGACGGGATCATGCGATTTCTTTAAAAATACGCTAGTGTGATTTTTGGCCAAACGGCTTTGGGAATCCTCATATTTTTATTTCGTGCAGATTTGAACTTTTGCACATTTTTAATGCTGTAGTAAATCCCAAATAACATATAGATTTTGAAACGATTTCAAATAACATGAGGCAGGCACACCGCTCTTCTTGCATCTAATTAAATGAAGTTCTAATTTGAAGTAAACATAGCATCGGTTCTTCACATTAATCGTGTTTATATTCCAGATCAAATTTTTTTTATAGTTAATCAGTCTATTCTCCAAAAAATGTTTCTGAATATGCCTCTTGAATTTTTGCTCACTGTGTTTAACATTTTCATGTTACAAGATCTTGCTGCTTAAGACTTTATACTCTATTATTTACGTTTTATTTATTACATTCCTAAACTTGAATCACTGTTAGTTTTTAAAAATTATCAATGGTCGCTGTTTTGTTGGTATTCCTAAATTTGAATTTATGTCTGACATTCACTTTCGACACAAGAGAAAATAGAAGTCGAGAAAAGTTGTATATTGGAAATTTTTTGATGTTGCATCTGACTCATTTGCTCACAGATAGATAAAGATCGTACATCAAAAAAAAATTGTTAAAAACATTTTTATAAATTAAATATAAAAACAGGGTGTAATCTGAAGATATTCAACAATCAAGAGTTTGCTACTTTGTTGGCTCAATCGGTCAGTCAAGGATTTGAGTCAGTGTATCAGCTTACCAGGATGTGTACCATTCGCATCAGTTTTGTTAAAGGATGGGGAGCTGAGTACAGGTTTGTTACTTCCTGGTTATGCCTGTTCCGCGCTCTTTTTTATTCTACCGGACCCTTAATTTAATTTTATTTAATTTTCTTCACTTTGCTGGGGCATACTGCATTGTAATTTTTTTTCTGTCCCTTCTACTCTTTTCCCTTCTTTTTCTCTATATATTTGTTTGTGTGCGTGCGTCTGTGCGAGCTTACGTATTTTATATATTTTTACTTGTATGTATGAATTAACTATTAAATTATTATTCTTATAAATATAATCCATTAAACCGAACGTGAAGACGTCAAGCAGTGACCAGTACGCCATGCTGGATAGAAATTCATTTGAATGGTCCCCTGCAGTGGTTGGACAAGGTGCTTGTGCAAATGGGCTCACCGAGACTACCCTGTTCCAGCATGTCGTGAAGATGAATAACTGCTGCAGGCCGCTTGTTGCTGTTTGTAATATAACGCTGCATGTACATTAACGTGTTCATCTCTGTGCTGTTGTTGTTATTGTTACGAACATTTCATGGCGTGATGTGAGGAAGGACAGTCTTCGATCGTGTACATAAAGTCGTCGTGAAATTCTTTAATTGTATTATTGACCACTTAACATATTTTTTATCATAAATTTGTTTATATCGTGGCAAGATTGTTATTCGAATGGGCTGATAAAGATAGACAGCGTAACATTTGATGTCGTTACATATTTATTGCATTTTCATTTTTATATTTGTATAGACATTATTGTGTATTCATCAAACCTTTGCAGATAATAAATTGTCGTTTGTTTCCTTCGAGATTATCCAGCTTGAAATGTATACCAATGTTTTTCTAGGCGAGAGAGTTGATGACAAATAAAAAAAAAGAACCGCTGGCAAGTCACGTTACTACATTTGAGTTGTTTTCACGTGCAAGCCAATGCATGAACAACCATGAAATATCTGCCGATACTGCTACATGGTGTTCCGCACTTTTACGAATAGCTTCATTAAAGTCCGGTGCTTACCTACTAATTTGCCTCATCAAAAATGTAAGTATTAACACAACAAACATTTTATTTGATGACACAGAAATTTAATATTATATACACGAGACTTTTAATCAAAAACTTGAAAATATAGTTTTTCAAAATTGACGCGCAGCCGCGAAGTAAATAGACCGTGCCGTCATGTACCGCCGCACATCGGCTTGTCTGGGTGTGTCAGTTGGTATGCATCTCCGTTTAAGTGTTTGCGTGGACAGGTGTTTGTATGTTTTAGGCGGCGTTGTAAAAATCAATAGAATGTAGCTTTTCGTCGTGTCTGGAGGAATCATTATTAATTTACAACCATCAGACATTATATACGTATACACATGTATATATATATATATATAATTGTCAGTCTATATATATATATGCATATATATATATATATATATATATATGTTGGTCTATACATATATATATATATGTATGTGTGTGTGTCGGAATATTTTATACAGCATTGTATGAATTCTACAGATCTGTTGGCATTAATCAATTTAAAGTTTGTCCTATCAATTTTCTTTGCTAGAATTTTTTGAAAATTGTTCAATTTATTGAAAATAGAATTATAACAATATTGAAAATAATTCAATTTTCGATAAATTGAACAATTTCCAGAAAATTCTAGTAAGGAAAATTGAAAAAGAAACTTTAAATTGATTAATGCCAACAATTCGGTAGAATTCATTCAATACTATATATATATATATATGTATGTATGTGTGTGTGTTTGTGTATGCACATATATATTATATTCATATATATAAATGTGTGTGTGTGAAAACATTTCTAACTTATTTGGTTATAGAACGTAATCGCACAGACATTAATCTATGCCAGTCGTTCTAGCACGATTAAATAATGCAAGTAATAAATCGTCCACATGCACAATGTGTTAGACATTCAATAATTTTTACATGATCTGCTTTGGTTCAGTTGATTAAAATCATAAAAACAAGGTACAAATGTAGAAATAAAACCATTAAGCTTATTAAGGAGCAACAATCGAGAGCAGGCTATCACGATAAACGATAAATTCTCAATCATCTTTTTGGTAACATTTCTATGCTCAATGTTCAAAAAATTTCATTTTAAAAATATATAAAAATTATCCTAAACTTGAATGATGAGCACAGAAACAGACAACAAATTGATAATTGAAGAAACTTCAATCAGCTAAATGATCATTTTACAATTCATTATTAAAACAAAAATACGATCTTCTGTATCTTTAAGCTTTCTTCATAAGGGGCGAATCCTTCTTATCAGCATTCAATCCTGTGTATTGGTACTTGGCCTTCTTTTCTGACGGTTTCAGTATCTGAATTAATGAAATTCAGTTAGCTCACTTAGTTGAAATATAACAATATTTTGTTTCAACCATGGACAGGATGAAACCACATCAAAGCCAACCTCTTTTATCATGACTAGCTTAGGTTTCACAAAACTCCATAAAATTATTTACCCTTAAAATCATTTCATTTTAACTTAAATTTAGCTTTCCTTAAACTCTCATTCGCCCAAGTGTTCAGTTTTTACCACAACAATTTTCAATTCTTTTGCATTTTATACTGAAAAAAGAATGAAATGAAACAAGATGTGAGGGAGCAAACCTGGAAGGAGCACATGAGAGTCTCATCAACAGACATCATCCCTCCCGCGTTGTCAAACTCCCCACAATAATTTGGAGCTGAAAACAATGTTACCAGCTGACGTTTGGCAAAGAACTCATAACCATCTTCCACCACCTTGTTTAGTTCAAAATAAAAAATAATTCATTTAATAAAATTTTTCAGTTAAACATAATGCATAATTTATATAGAATAGCTATTTGAAAAGCCAATATATTTGGCATGATGAAGAGAAAACCTGATGTGCTCTGCAGATGAGATCCAAATCATGTCTGTTGAGAAACTTATTGACGACATCTGATCCGAACGTGAAGGAGACACCTCGATCGTTCTCGCCCCACCCTTGTATATCCTTATCTGGGTCGGACCACAGCAAGTCGCACAACAAACCTGAGCAGTGGAAACATTACACTCCATCTTCAAGAACATTGTTCATAATATAAAAATAATTCATTAAAACAAATAATGTTCAACCGTTCTCTGACAACGTAAATCATCTTTTTATAAAGAAGTCTGTCGAAAAAGTCTACACAGATTACTAATCATTTTTTCACTGTACAAACGAAAAGATATTTCATAGGTCTTAAAAACACTAGCAACATTATTAAATGATGATTCTATATTTCAGTATCCAATCAAACAATAGACAAATTGCACACAACTAACACAATTTTCATTGCGTTAAAACTTTGCTTAACAAACATATCAACATTTGCTTTTTTCTGGCATTTGCATACTACAACAATTTATTAATCGCTATGGTGCTACTAATTTTTATGATTCAATTTTAATCCTTTCTGAATACCAACATTATTGCAATGACTTAGTTTCTGAATACCAACATTATTGCAATGACTTAGTTACTTGAGCACTCAACATAAATTGTGATTACATTTGATATTCAACAAAAATATCAATTGCAGCAAGATGTCACTAACCACAGGAAAACAAATGAGTGATTCAATTACATATAAACACTTCTGACATGTCAAGACAATATCGCTGTATGCAGCAAAATGCAAAATAGTTAAAGTCACAGTGAAAAATGTAGGAAAATGTCAAACAAAAACTAATCGAATTAAAAAATGTAAAATGAAGTTTGAAAATGAAGAACTTGTGTGCATGATAAAAGATGTGAGCTGCATCGATGATTAGCCAAGTCAGCAGCAGAAATAATTTGAATGTTTTCTCACCTGGAACTCCTTACATTTTTCAAACTTTTTTATTTGTATTGTTGTAACCCTTGCATAACTACCAACACCAATGTTGTAACTTCAATAATCTCTATATTTCCAACACCAGTGTTGTAGCTTCCAGCAATAGTCAAGAGTTTGTTATTCCATAGGTTCAAGATTTCCGATAGATGAACACAACTACTTCAAACGCAAACTCTGTTGAACATCTATTTGAATACTAACCTCACTGGTAACCTGACTGCAAACCTTCACTTCGCAACCCCCTTTATAATAGAATTTACAATCCAAAAATTTCAAATATAGCAAAGATAACAAATAGTCAAGACAATGATTTTTAATAAAAAATAATCATAACAATTATATAGTGCAATTTGAACATTCCAGCAGTTATAACAATATGTTTGCCAAGAGTTTGTTAGCTGCTTGGCTTTATTATTTCAAATATAATTTTTCTAAAACAAAATTAACAGGCTGTTCAGTTATTGAAGAATCATCATTCAAAAGTCATGGAGCCAGCACAGTGAATATAAAAATTATAAACAAATAGCTTCATTGTGAAGGAAGAGTCCAACAACAAATAACGAGCCAACGAGCACAATGTGATAAGATCTAAAATATTAAAATATTTATAACAGTTTATAACAAGTTTCACCAGCTGGATAAGGAGTTGGAAGATTTCATTAGAATGAATTGTAACAAATTTTTCATAGGGCAAAGTGAAGACATACTTCGCGACTATTTCTACAATTTGGTATTTGGTTAATGGTAGCCTGTCACAAGCATCTGTTACCTTTTGGTTGCCATGTCATTTCACTTTGTGCATTTATTTTACTGATTTTTGTTTGATTTGTTTTTGAAAAATATAGATAAAAATTAACTATGATATTGCGATGTGGTGGAGACTTTTTTGATAAGTTACAATAACATAACAAAATAACGACATGTAGTAGGCGAAACCTGTGTCGGGTACATCTGTTGGCCTCATGATGCGACGAATTTGCTCCATGGATTGAAGATCTGGTGACAGACCTGGACCAAAGACGTTGTGTTAATATATATATCATCTACATAGCCACTTAGTCATTAATGTAATATTATTTGTATACAATTAACATATCATTAGTGTAATACCCTCACTGCCTCCATAACTTATGTCACCAACATAACACCAAAAAAACATCACAACCGCATATCACGCCATCAGCATATTATGAAGAACAGGAAACACTCATTAAAAATTAAAAACGTTGGATGCGTAACCAACCCCCATGACAGCAAAATATTTTCTCATCTACAATGGCAGCCACTGGTAAACAATTGAAACAGTCCGTAAACGTCTTCCACAGCCTAATACTGAATCTTCTCTTACCTTAAATATTTTTTCATAAAGTTTGCAAAATAATGTCAACAATAAATGAACATGAATGCACCCACATTCATCGTAGAATCCATATATGCGGTTGATGCTAGCACACTCGTGGTTTCCACGTAATAGGAAGAAATTTTCAGGATATTTAATTTTATATGCTAGTAAGAGGCAGATGGTCTCAAGTGACTGCTTGCCTCTGTCGACATAATCTCCAAGAAACAAATAGTTGGCATCGGGAGGGTAGCTGCCATAGTCGAATAATCGCAACAGATCAGTATATTGGCCATGTATATCACCTGCAATATTAAAATATAACATATTTATTATAGTAACAATCGTTGTTTAATCTGTTCAATTAAAGTATTTTAGCTTCCAACATATAAGCAAGAAATGCAAACATTCATTGTTGTTATTATGTTTATGTACATTCTATACATTGTAAATTATATGACTCAAAATACATGTATGAAATGCAAAACAATGATTAAATATCAAACACTCTTAATATTTTTCTTATGTAAAAAATGACAAACACCATCAAGAAACGCTGTGCAATCTAACTAACCACAAATTTTTACAGGTGCTTGCAGCTCTAATAAGATGGACTGACTGAGAAATATTTCCCTTGATTTCTGACAGAGAGCTCTGATTTCTGCCTCTGTCATTTGGACAATTTTGCCCGGACGACATCCTCTGACTAAGTAAATTAATTTAATTAATGTAAATAGTTGCACAAATAAATATGTAACAGATTAACCGTACTATTATTAAATTAAACAAATGTATAACATTGAATTATCGGTGTTAATTATTAAATAAAAATAAAAGTTATCATTTATTAAATTGAACTTTAAATTTTAAAAACCAACAAAATGCTATTGAGACACTATGAAATTAGTATGGTAAAATGTAAATTAATCACATTCTTTAATTTATTACATGGCGTTTCTTTGAAATTTAAAATAAGTTTAATTAAATAAATAAAAATTTAATTAAATAATGGAAATCAAAAAAATTTTAAATAATAAAATAAATAATTCAGTATAACAAATTTTTATTTATTTAGCATACATTACTTTTAATTTTTAATAGAACTAGTACTAGAACAGTATTAGTATGGCAAAGCAAATACAGTACAGTATAAGTATGCCCTAGCCCTAAACTAAAGCAAAAAATAATACTGAAAATTTTTGTATCATCTAATGAAAAACTCAGCAAGAGCCTTATTGATTGTGAAAGTAAGAATAGGTTAAAGTAGTGTAGTGGATAAAATGTTTAAAAGGGAATTGTCATTACTCATTAAGATTTGCAATTTGATTATTAGAATGTTGATAAATAATTTTTAAAATAATTTTAAAATTATTTAGTTGAAATCCCTTTTTAACTTTCATCAAATATTAAATAATTTGTAAAGTTTAAAAATCATATTTTTCAGAATGCCTAGTTATATAACATATAACTTATATTAATTAAATAAACTTTAAATAAATATGGTAAAACCCTAAGACCTTACTGTTATCAGTTTATTTAATAAGTTAATCTTACTTTTAATTTTAATTTAATTCTTGATTTTTAATTTTTTAATAATTAGCATGCATCCATTACCATTTCCAACACAAAATTTTTAGAAATAAAAAACTAAAAAAAACAAAACTGAAGTGAAGACTCAGAAACAGAAAAGTTGAAGCATAATTAACTTAGTAATTTTTATTTAAAATTTTTTAAATATATTCTATTGTGATTAATATTAATGATTATCATTATTTAATAATTTAATTAATTTAGTTATTATTAAAATTAATCAACAAAGAATCGACGTTAATATTAGTAATTAGTCATACAATCAATAATTTATAACATACAATTAATTAAAAATTTAAAAAATGTTTCTTAATGATAAAAAATATAAAAAAAAATTAATTATTAGAAGATTATTAATTAATTTATTAATTATTTGAATTGAATGAGACGGTATAAAAATTAATATTAATGATATTAAGAGTCCGAACTGAGAATGAACGCCGGCCGTCAAACCTTCGAGCAGACGGAGAATCAGGTTGTCCACATTGACTTCCCCTTCGGCCATATTGGAACGTAAATATTCCCGAGATTCAGTCAACAAAATATTGAAGAAAAAGTAGGTCAAGTAGTTAAGTAGGTCGCCATCAAGGAATGGGTGCGTTCGTCTGTTTCTTGCTCAATAGTTCCTATTTTGTTGGTTTATCAAATTTCTCCAAATAATGTTAATTAACGATGTATTTTAGATTTGTCAGCTGTTTATAGATGGAAATATTAAAAATATAAAAAAAATATGTAAAGTTTAATGGTAGTCATAAATGTTTTTATAACTAATAATAGATTTTCTTTTCACAAGTCGATTGATGTGCATTCCAGGAGGAATCGTCTTGGAATGAGTTGGAGTTCTGTTATGTATATAAGTTGTGCATGCACGGTTTGAAGTATTTGATGTGAGGTTTCAGATAATTTTCTTCTTCTTTCTTGGTATGTTCTTGTTTTTGTTATTCACATCAGAATCAATTAACTTCCCCGAAGTAATATTTTGCTTTGCCGTTTAATGCTTAATGCCAACATGCATGTACATGTACAATTGTGATCTAGTAATTTATTCAGCTGACTAAGACTTTCTTTCATATTAGATTAGTTTTAGTCTAGAAGTGATAATTAAAATAATTGATTCGTCGAAGTAGTTGATTTGCTCACGGTGGCATCTGGTTTAGAGCATAAACTAAACAACGTTATTTCGACAAAGACATTTACATAATCATTGAACGTTTTCGATAAGCAGATAGATGAAGATGTACATGGACGATAACAGCAGCAGCAACAGCATCCCGATGTTGACCGATGATGACTACGTTGAAATTATGAGGTCCATCTTAGTGGCCGAACCATGCGTGAACACCTGTCCAAACGATCCTACTCTCATCATGGACAGATTGTACCTTGGTAAAACAACTTAACATTTTGCTTCGCATCTCGTACACGCGTGCACACATACACACACACAAATATACATATATTTATTTATTTATATTTATACATAGATATATATATATATATATATATATATATATATATATATATATATATCGTCTTTGATTTTCTTGAGTTTTAACTTCCATCCTTACGAACATTGACTAATTGAATAACAAAAAGATTATTTTGAATATCAAATTGTAGGTAGCCAAAGAAACGCAGAGACCTGGCCGACGTTAGAGAAAATTCGAGTGACACATGTTTTAAACTGTGCGGGGTTCAAAGGTCAAAGGTCATACGAAGGGTCACCGTACGAGGAGGTTGGTATCGAATATTTAGAATTTCAAGCGGATGATCATGATGAATACGACATCACAAAACATTTCAGCGAGGGCTTCAGCTTTATCGACAGGGTTAATCTTGAAATTCACGTTAATTCTGCAATATAATTATCAATAATTCTTTTTACAATTCAATTTTATTAGTTGCATAATCTAACTGATTTAATATTTTTATTTCACTCCACAAAAATGGCATATTTGATGATTCACAATTTCACTATAGATGGTAAAATTGTTCTGATTTCAGGCTCGTCAGAGAGGTGGTGTAGTGCTGGTGCACTGTGCTCTGGGTATCAACCGGAGTGGTGCTATGTGCATTGCCTATCTGATGCTTCGAGGTAACATGCCTCTCTTGAAAGCCGTCAAAACCATAAAAAGTAAAAGAAGAGTTTTGCTTTCGAACAGAGGTTTTCAACGTCGTCTGGTCAAATTTGCTAAGAAACATAGCCTGTTGGATGACTTGAACGAAAATGACGATGGAGATGACCTACGTAAGTTTATACGAAAAAAAATTTTAAACAAGCCTAGAACCCATTCATGCGAAAGAAAACAAGAAGAAGATATTGACACTTTCATCGAAAGATGTCGCTCCAAAAATAGTATCATCGATACTGCATTATTTGAGAACAGAGATAATTTGAATTTAACAGTAATGTCAAACGCGAACGCAAATGACGACTCAAATGACTTTCTGACGAATGATGATAGCGAGATTGAATACAAAAGTCTGCCAAGCAACCGCGAGCTCATTTCTAAATATATGCAGCCAATCAAAGCAGTCAGAAGAAATTTCGAACAGCCCAACGATCCAACAATTGATATAACTAAAACGCACTATGACGATTTGGCGAGTCACCGACGTAGCATGAGCTATTTCAAAAACTACGAGCCGGCATTTCCGTGCTACCAGCCTATAACAAGTCATTACACAGTTCCTATTCAGGACTACAAACCAATCACAGATTACAAAGAATCAGTCCTCCAGTACCAACCGATGAAAAACCCTCAACCCCAGCAGGTGTACAGCTACGATGCGGTCACAGGCTACCAGCCAATCACATTCAACCAGCCGCCAGTTATACTGCGTCGTAGAAATGCCCCGAAAATTGAGTCCTCGCGAAGATCAACCAATGCCGAAGAGGTGCCCGTCTACAAAGGAAATAACATCGACATCTACTGCACTGCCAACAGTGCCTACGAAATTAGTGTCTCTGTGCCTCAGAGGAATAAATTTAGGCGATCCATGTCTTACGCTCCACAAGTATACTACTAGCTCCACTAGCTTACGATCTTCAGTTTTATTGTTCATATTTTCTTCAACGTCGTTTTTATTTCTTCCAAATATTCCTATTTTGATCCGTTTTTTGATTTGAAAAATAATTTTTTTATACGAAATGTACATTTAATTCTTATTTTACATTTTTCAAAAATAAATTTATTAACTATAATTTTAATTTTTACTGATTAAATGGTTAGTTTTATATAAGATCAACTTTAATGGTTTAATATCTGAATATTTGAAATCGTTGGAAAGAATTTCGTAAAATGTCGTAATGTGTTTTTATGACCAAATTAAATTAAACATAATAAATGAATGAATGTATAAATGAATGAATAAATGAATGAGTGAATGGCACATGAAACTGCACGCACTGTCACATTCTAGTGCAGAAGGTTATGAGAAGTTTTTAATCAAAATCACATTTATTTTCCATCCATAGATAAAATATCACCCTAATCCGTAGATAAATATTTATCGAAAACTGAACATTATACAAATAAATGAACATGTCTTAGCCGGACCATCGCCGACGATAAAAGTACACAAGCGATCTGATTGGACGTTGAGATCGCGTAACATGTGCCGCCACCTTTTTATGAAACGTGTCTCATCTAATATGCATGCATGCATCACAACTTCATCAGCTGTTTCGTCCCGGGAGATGAAGATAGAAAATATATAACACATTTTGAAACTATCGCACTGTTTACTCGTTTTCGATATTATTTCAGGCAAAATATTTTCCGTTGTTTTTTAGTTTATACAATAAAAAAGAATACTAAAAAGGTGTTATTTTATTGATTGATTGTTATTGGAAATTATTGCACAAAATGTCGGTTAAAGCAATAAAGGTGAGTTATTCATTGTTCACACACTTTTTATCTTTGCAAGTTTACATCGCACCAACAACATCTATTACTATGGAATGCGTGCAGTCAAACGTGATTGTTAATTCAATTTATTTTATCATTGAAATTTGAGTACAGGATAGTTTTTTATTCTGTCAATCAATCATATACCGTCGAAACACGAACCATTCGCACTAATTCGTAAATTAATTATTTTTCAAATCTTCATTTTAACAACATTTTCAATAACGAGGTAATATTTAAACTGCGACTCTACGGTTATTTAATATATGTTCTGTACGTTATCATTAAGCATTGAGCAATACGTGTTTGTTGAAATAAAACAGTTATCTTTAGTTTATATACATTATACAGTATGCACGCGTAGCGTTATGCATCTTATAGCTGTTTGTTTTGCTGCACAATTCTCTGACTCATTTCAAAGTTTTATGGTATTGATTGTCAATCGATTTATCTAAACAGGTGTGCTCGCTTCAGTGTTTTTGTACATGTTTTTACGATGGTTTGTATGCAAATTGGGTTTCTGTGCATGTTCGTTCGTCATGTCGCTTGAATCACTGACAGAATATTATTAACAACACAAAAAATAATCACAACAGAATATTATTAACAACATAAAAAATATTCGTAACATTACACAGAATATTTGAAATAATAATTGAAACACAATCCAGCCAGATTCCAAAATTGTTTTAGTGATCGGAGGAAGCGGTTTCGTGGGTAGACATTTGGTCGAGAAGTTGTGCAGTCTCGGTTACACCGTTAGAGTTTTTGACTTGCGAACAACCTTCGAACACGAAAAAGTGACTTTCTATAACGGAGATTTGTGCAACAAACAGGTTAAAATCAATTATATATAAACTTCCATTTCCAGTCAGCGTAAAAACATAAAAATATTTTTTTTATCATTATTAACGCATTCTTGTCGCTTGTCACAAGCTTCTTAAATCTCGCGTCCTTACAGTAAAAATTATCAAATGAAAGTTTTGATGCGAGTCTCATCTAATAGTTCAAACTGTAAGTTACTACAAAATCTAACAACATCGAAAAATGAGGAAAATGCGTGAAATCGTTAAGACAGGATATGACAAGATTGTACAAGTGGTCTGAAGATTGGCAAATGTTTTTCAATATAGATAAATGTAAAGCAATGTGAGGAAAAAACATGGGCTTTCAATATCAATTGGACAATCAGGAGCTACGATCAAGGAGGAAGAAAAGGATAGTTGGATTTATTTGAAAAACATGGTAAGCAGGGAGAAGTCGATAATTATAAATTTGTATAAAACTTTAGTTCGCCCCCATATGGAATGCTGTGTTCAGATGTGGAGTCCAAATTTGCAAAAAAATAAAAACATTCTGGAGAAGGTACATCGAAGAGCAACAAAGATGATCAAAGGTCTTAGAAAACATCAGTACGAAGATAGATTAAGAATATGTCTAAAGAGAAGAAGATGAAGAGGAAATATGGTACAGACACACAAATTGATTACCGGAAAAGAGGATGCGTTGTTTACCAGATTCTTCCAAATGGAGACTAGAAAAAGAATACAAGGTCATAGATGCATGCTTTTTAAGAAAACGGATGGTCAAATCATGCACAGATTTTTAGCAGCAGGGTGATAAACATCTGGAAAAGCGAATGACGAAATGGTTTCCGTAGAATCAACAAACAGTTTTAAGATCAACCTTGTACAATTAATTAGCAGCGGTTCTCAGACAGACACTAGTCTACTGAACTACTCTAAACCTTGTTATGTTATTGAAATCGTTAAAACCGATAAAAACTTGAAAGATAGAATAGAGACTATTGCTTGCCAAACAAGAGATTTTGTTACAAGACAACCTGTTAAGTTTCCTTTTATAACGAAACGATCATTCATAAAAGCCCATTAACGCTTTTAACACGATAGATTTAGGCATTTTAGATTAGCAGAGTATTTTATAACTCAATAAATCGTATGTAGTGTAAATAAATAGCAAATCATTACAGTCGCGTGCATTCAAGTTCAACAAAATGTACTATCGATTGTAGCCTAGTTGAGGGTTCATTAGATTCAAACGATTAGCAAGCTATGATAAAATACATTATTTTACTATTACAAACGTTTTTAATCATTTCATTGACATCAATCAATTAAACGCAATGTAAGGAGCATCAGGCGGTAAAATATTAATGAAATTGTTATCCTTTAAGAAGCGTTCTGAATAACATTAACAGGACTTGTTGAAATGCATGGACAATGTGGATACTGTATTTCATTGCGCCACACCGTCACCTCTTAGTAACAACAAAAAGGTATGTCGAAATCATAAATCGTACTGTTGTGCTGCTAAGCCTTATTAAGAAAACAATTTATTTTCTGTATTTACTTTGTCTGAACTGCTTAAGGTATTCTTAAGAGTAAACGTCGACGGAACGAAAAATGTCTTGGATGCATGTTTTGAAAAGGGAGTTAAAGTTCGTTATAAAAAAATTTTCAAATCGTCAATGCGCATTATATCTGTTATCTGGATTTCTCTGTCTTAAAATATATCAATAAAATATTTTTAAAGAATCTGATTCTAACAAGTAGTGCCAGTGTGGTGTACTCCGGTTCAAATATCGAACATGGCGACGAAACGTTGCCCTATGCCAAAAGGCCCTTAGATTGCTATACGCAAACTAAGATACAACAAGAAAAGGTTTGACAATTTTGCACTCTGGAAGTAAATTTTTGTTATCAAGGAACAAAATTTTTTACTGAACACATTTAGCTGGTTCTGAGTGCCAACAGTGAAAGCTTGAAAACGATAGCGTTGAGACCGCACGGCATATTTGGACCCAGAGACCCACACATGCTACCCACCACCGCAAGATTGGCCGCTGCCGGAAAAACAAAATTTATAATAGGGTATACATTTATGTATGATTTCTATAGTTGCATATGTAAATATTAAAATAAATAGTGATAACTTGAAGAAACACCCGTAAAAAATATTTAAGAATTTTACATTATATAGGAGACGTGTAAAAACAGTTTTCATGGAAAACTGGACTTCAAAACGAAATCAATTTGATGGCAGTATTGGATAATAAATAAGAGCTGAATGTGCATGTTTGATGTCGAATGTTGCATGTTGAATTTCGCATTGTCCTTTCCAGGAAAGGGATAAACAAAGTGGACTTCACCTACATAGATAATGTCGTATATGCTCATGTTCTTGCCGCTCAACAACTCCAACAAAAACCAGAAATTGCGGGAAATGTTTGTCGATATTTTTTCGTTGTATTTATTAAAAATTTAAATTCATGCCAACTTATAGCATTTGTTATTGCAAAACACGTCAAAAATTAAATAATTTTTGTAACATATACCCATATATATTCGCCCTATTTTAAACTTGACTGGGATTTAATATCCATTATAAATCGTGCAATAATGGGGTCCTACCAGTTAAGGTTCGGCTGATAAGCAAGAGCTAATAAATAAGGTGTAATGACGCAAACGCTTCCAAGCCAACAATCAGACAAAGTGAATCAACAATCAGGCAAACTCATTTAAAAGGTTAAAGGTCATTTACACTCTTCCAAAGTTCAGAGGATTCAACAATACGCACAAACATCGTATATGAATGTATGCTAAACGACGCATCACACACAAAGCATGTGATAAGCGGGGATCAGAAACACAACAGACGACCTTAGCCACTAGGCTATCACGCCGCCCTGTTGTTTCAATTGTTGTGTGTTATTCCATGAGATATTCTTTTACAATTTTCTATTTCAAACAAAAAAATGTACGACGCGATACCACGTTAAACCACAAACATTCTATGGACCAATTACTTGAAACTTTTAATTCATATAAATTAATTTGTTAAAAATTATATTCTTGATTTTACAGGCATACAACATAACGAACAACGAACCTATTTTATTCTGGGAATTCATGTCTCGACTACTCAAAGGCCTTGGATACGCGGCGCCGAAATATCATTTGCCGTATTATTTCATCTATTTTCTAGCTTTTCTAGTACAAATTTTTGTTTTCATAGTTAGTCCATTTAAGACGATAAGGCCAACATTAACCACCATGACGGTAGCGTTGGCGGGCACGCATCATTATTATAGCTGCGAGAAAGCAGCGTCAGAATTCAACTACAGCCCCGTAGTCAAGCTGGAGGACGCCATCGAGCGAACGCTGCAATCTGTACCGGAACTGCACAACAAACACGCAAAGAAAGTTAAGTAAACGACATAAGACTTATGGAATAAAATTTTGATCCTTGAAATTATCCTAAATTAATTTTTCGAGTTTTCGGTTCCATTTTTTAAATTAATTTTTATACATTAGGCTTTATTTTGCTTTTAAAATTTCTAAACGCATTTCTTAAATGGTTCGGGACAGCGTTTTATTTCATAAATTTTCTTTCTGGTCAACTTCGGCATTTGAACTGACACAAGTTTTTAGAAGCATTCTCAATTTTTTCAACTTTTATAAATAATTTTATTACAAGCTTGTGCTTCGCTCGTACAATATAACTAGAAAACTATACAGTGCTTAACTTTAACTTCAAAAATAAATAAACGCTGGATTAAACGTGCATTAGAAAAACATACAAAAAGAGCTGATTTGACAAACATCCCATTATTGAAAATCAAAAAGAACATAATCAGTGCGCTTACCATTAACCATGGTAAACAAATCGAAAATAGCTTAAGTTTCAGAAACATGAAAATGACGGCCAGCGTGTGGTGATAGGTAGTTGAAGATGAGGATCATTTTGGGATTGTTTAACAGGATTGTTTTTCTTCAAATTAAATTCTTCTCAAGTTAATAAAGTTTAAAATCTATAATTTTTTTAATATTTTAAATTTAAACAGTCCAACAATTCAAAGTCAATTTTTCAATGATTTATTATCAAAAAAATTAAAAAGCCGTCCAAAAGTTTGATTGAAGAAAGATGAAACTGTAGCAAGCACCGAATGAAATTGACATTGCTTGAGAGTTCAAGTCGGAGTTTTGGTGCAAACTATTTCAAAGGACGGCAGAGACAAAATCAAATGTCTAATTTAAAACTTTAGTATTCAAAAAAAGAATGTATAAAAATTAAATAAGTCATAATCGTTATCTCACATTATATATAATATATACACATACGTATATATATATATATTACTTATGAATTTATATATATATATATAAATTATGGTCTATTACCAACATATATATATATAGGTATATATATATATAGTATTGTATGAATTCCACCGAATTGTTGGCATTAATCAATTTAAAGTTTGTCTTTTTAATTTTTTTACCAGAATTTTCTGGAAATTGTAAATAGAATTATTATCTAAGTTCATCATGAAAACAATGAAACTGTTATATATATAGAAATATATATATATATAAATAAACGTATGCGTACATATATACACTTCACGAATGCTTTGTGTTGCTAATCCATTTTTGTATAGAATTTTGTTCGACATGAAATAAATAAAATAATAAATTTGATCAAAAAAAAATCTGAGAAACAAAAAGCTTAAGAGAGAATTTAAAAACAAAACTCTGAAGAACCGTCAACCCGATGATATATAAATAAGATAAGTAGACAACGAAGTGATTCTTCAACTCGTCTGCCAGTCTCAATTGATGCAGCATCTCACAAGTATGCTAGAGCGTTACTAAATCATTATATGCTAATATCATATAATAAGTTGATAAAAATATATACTGCCGTTATTACATGAAAGTAAATACACTTCAACGTTAACACAGATTAATTTTCAATAGCATTTAGAGTTAAATAATGTGCTATCAAGTATAAAATAATATAAAAGTCTAAATAACTAAAAAAAAATTGAACAGAGAAAATGTGTTGGATGAAATTATTATTGCGAAATTTCAGCGTAATTATGACTCATGAATTTATCGTTAAAAACACACTTGTATATATCAACTAATATACACACATATACGTAAATGTATATATTCTGACATACATATAACTACAAATACAATATATATATATGTATATATATTCAATAAATTGTTATATGTATGATAATTCTCTATACATATATATATATATATGTTACATGTAATTTGTGAACGAGCAAAAAAGCATGGTAAACTTTTACAAATGGAATTTACAGAAATGATGTACGTAGATGGCCGTCCGGAGTTCACGCCTTCTTCTTCATACTTTTCATTGAACTGGCAGAACAATATAACATCTTTTAATTATTTATTACTACGAAAATAACATCATTTATTGTTATTATTGTTGATGTTATCAATTTTAAAGCTAAATGGTGTTAGAGAATAAATTAAAATTAGCAAAAATTCAGTTAAAATATTTCGAATTAATTAAAAAATGAAACGAAAAAAAAACGAAAAAAAAAAAACGAAAGTCCCGGCGGATACTTGCAAACGTTCTTTCATGAATGGGTGGCCGAGAAATTCAGAGGTAAGATTAACGGGACGTAGATTTACAGATTTATAACGCCAATTGATATAATTATTTTGAGCATGCCAATTGTTTATCATAGAAAAGAGGAATAGATCCATTCGGTTTACAAAATTTAATGATCAATAAACAAATTAAAAATGTTCATCAAATCATTTCAACTGGACAACAGCCGGTCAACAAGAGCCAACCAACAAGCAGGCCAATCAGCAAGCCAGCCAACCGACCGACTTTGACTAGCCGACCGATCCCGATCAACTAACCAATTAACCAACAGACAGACCAACAAATCAACAACCAACCAACCCTAATGAAGATCGGTCTCTGTCGACGGAACATCCCCCTGTAGACACGATGCCCATCTCAGCAACCTTCCTTGCAAGCTTCTGCACCCATTCCTTCTGCTCTTCTTTGTTTCCCGCCATCAGGAATATCTCCTTCACCGAGTGCGCATCCACGTTTACTGATGATGGTGATGATGATGATGGAAGCGATGATGATGGTAGTGAACTGACAACAACGACAAAGATGGTGCCAATGATGACGATGATGCGAATAAACGAATAGCAATTTAGTGAGTACTGCAGTGATGATTTATATATTTATTTATAGAATTATAGGAAATAAATTTTTTATCCTATCCCCATTCCAAGCATAAAACGTTGGAGGTTCATGTGGGGAGGGGAAAACGGAGGGAGGTAGTTGCTCTGTGAGATTACATTGCATAACTTACTTACAAAAATCTAATTGTGAACATTTTTTTAAAAAAACTCATTAAAAAACAGAAAAAACTGCGATGAAAAGTTCAAATGATAAAAATTTGTATGCTACAACGTTAAATAGACGGGCATGTTACTGTTTGCTTATTGCACGCTCACTAATTACCGTGTTATATCACATTACAAACTACAGATCTTCATTACATTACACAGTGGATTATTAGCTGTTAAGTTATTGTGTAAAGATAGAGAGATCTCTAGATTGATAAACGTTTGGTAACAGTCTGCAGTTAAACAAGCCCAATAATAAACAGATTAACTTCTGAAGGTTCAACCAAAGACTGAGTGATTTATCGAAGTGTTAATAATTCTGGAAATACCCCAAATTTAAAAAAAAAACTGAAAATGATCGAGAAAGTATTTTAAAGGAGAGACTACCTTTGCAAACGCCAACAAACTCCTCATTTTTGTCGTAATGTTCTCGGTGCACCTTCGTTCGGCATCCTTGAAATAATCAATGAGACTTTATTTCATATTTGCCACACAAAAATTTCATTTCAACAAAAAACAATGTAAATTCATGCAAAATTGTCGATAATAATTTATTTAGTGAATAGAAGTTGAGTAAAAAAAATTAGCCCAGAAGTGATGGTTGATGAAGACGAACTTTTGCATTCAAGAGCAGGTGGGGGGTGCAGCAAGCTTGAAAGAGATTTGTTGCAGGAATCACACGTCGTTGGTGCTCGGAAGCTTATGTCCACAAACTCGTGTCCTACAAAGGTTATGAAGTATGACATCAAGTCAGTCCACACAATCGAATGCTTGTCTGCTAAGATTCAGCGCATCAGTCTAATTATTTTTGTCATCACGTCAAAAGTCTCTCACTGAAACGTCTCCTCCCATCAATTTCAGTGCATCGATTGAGTTACAACAATTGATTCTAACGTTTGATTTTTCTCATAGTCCATCAGAATTATCATAAATATTTAATCAAAAAAGAAATAAGGAAAAATAAATAGCAAGTAGGTGCAGTAAATATACACCAACAAATCCTAAACCATACATTGATGCACTACGTTTCATAACTTATTCATTATGCTCTACAAGAGACAAACAATCTTCGGACAATAAGGAGATGTTTACAACGCCACAAATGGTCCAGATGGATGACAAACGAACCTTTGTATTGGATGATTTCCTGTCCAGGCACATAGAAACTTTCCACTTCTCTCTCTTCTACCTTCTTTGCTTCACCTTCTGTTGCGTATAATATCTGCCGGTTGTTTGTTTAACGTTTAATATAATGTTCGGATGGATGGAGGTGCTACACTGCAACTTCAAAATCAATAATAACGTAATATAACGTCCAAATCCAGCAATACATTCAATCCTGTTCTGAATGAATTGTGTAGTGTACAACTGATGTAGCAACGAATTAACAATAAAAACATCTACTCAATTGCAACATGCATCTAATATAAATATAAACATTTAACATACAACAATATGGATCGATCAACCTATCAATCAATGATACCCTAATTAAATATTGAAACTTTTTTTGGTGCTTCTGAAAATTCCTTTTTCTCTTTCATATCAGTTCGTTCTGTGAAATCATCCAACTCTTCTTGACAGGACTTTTAACATTTTTCGTTTTAGTTCCTCTTCCCCATCCACATAACATAACGCAGTTCATGTTATCCGACATTATGTTTCCGAACATATTTAAGGAGTTCCAATTTTCTTAATCCGATCTTTGATCTTTTGGCGTATAGTTTTGATTTTTTAGATAGCTTCTTACAACCTCGTTCATCACCTTCACGACAACCTTCCAGAGCGGTCACCGCACAGAAGAAGCCTTCATTATTTTTAATGAAGTTGTACTAGATATATTCTCATTCTGCTAAGAACCATTTTTTTTAGAACAATGTGACATGACAGCGTAACGTAACGCACACTAACACGACACGACATACTTGAAATATTTTAGGAATGTCTTTCGCTTCAGCCCTGATGACGTCACTTGGCGTGACGCACCTGACGTGGAAGAGTTTGCTGTGGGTGGGTGCGTTAAACATTTTTATGATTACCACCAGTTAATTGCTGTTAGTGAAAATTTTGATTTAGACAACGTCATAACGGTGTGTGTGATATTATGTAACATTCAACGAAAGATAATTTTTTACAAAAAAAATAAATAAAAGCAGGTAACACTGGTTGATGCATTATTGATAATTGAAACTAAACAGGTTCGGTTGTTATGCTGAAAGTTTTTAACTTTTTAGCAACGTATGAAATCGTAAAACAGAATACCTTCCATGAAAATAATGAGGTTTATAGGTTGCGAAAAAAGTTTAACATTTGAAATGAGAGATTTATAAATAAGAAAGCAATGTTAATAAGACCAGATGACATCAATCAGTGGTTGGAACATAAAAAGATGAAAAAAGAACATTCCATCAGAAAAACGGCGAACAAGAGGAACATCACGAACATAACAAAAGAGTGAACATCACGAACGAAATAAAGACATGAACATCACAAGCACACACAAAATAACCAGCATGTTGTTTCAAACCCACCCAATATCGAGAACAAGAGCGGGATCAGAATTTTGAACTTGTATCTCGTTTTGGTAGAAAAGAATCTTTTTGCTGCTCAGTACGACGTAATGTTTGGTCCACATCAACTTGCGCGTGTTCTGCCTGTTCAGCAGTCCCAGCCAGCCTTCCAGTCGTCCTGATGCAAGAAGCGGTGGTGCCACACATCACCAACATATTGATACACATGATTTGGTAACAGATAAAATAATCATCGTTATGAATAAATAAGCTGACAAGTTTTTCTACAAAAATGTTAAAAACATAAAAAACAACTAGCGTCGAATTAGAACATTTGGTATAAAGTTCACATGCACCAGAAAAATACTGCCATACAAAGCAATCAACAGCTATTTAATTTTTTAGATTATCTTCAATTCATTTGCCAGCTAAAAGGAATTATTTGATATAATTAACACGGTCTAATAGATCATTTCATTTAAATACACATCCTCATATGCCAGCAGATTTAAAATTTTCTGTTCAAACATGGATGAAACAATGATGTGTTGCTCGATAATAACCAACTCATTGAAACAACACACATACATTCTCTACTTGAATACACAAAGAAACACAAACACACATTCATACAAACGTTCACTCATATAACGCAAACGTACATACAAACAAACACGTACAACACACACGGACACTCCCGATAGAAAACATCATCACACACGCACACAGAAAAACGCACGCCCACAGGCTACCTTCTCGAAGAGATCTGTTGTCCCCATCGGCACTGCCTACACTGTTGCTGACAGCCAGCTGATTGCTACTGTCACTTTTGTAACTGATCAGGTTGAGTTTGTACGTCAGGGCCTCCACCTCACTTTGCTTCGAGTCTAGCTCCATTTGTAAGTTTTTAAACTTTTGCATCTCCTCGTTGAGAGATGCATGCAACTCCATCACTTCCTGCTGATATTTGTAGACTGACTTTCCCGACGATTCCTTCTCCTTTTGACGTGAAATGGAAAAATCAATTGGTAATATTATTAAGACCTGCTTACAATATTTATTGAAGGGAATTAACATTTAACAAAACTAAATGTTAAATAAATGAAAGTAATTAAACAGCATGTAACGAAATAACACAAAGAGATATAAAAAAAGCAATCAACCAAGTCAGGGATGCAGACAATCAATTATTTAACAAAATTATCAGCCAGCCAGTCAGTCAGTCGGTCAGCCAGCCAGTCAGCCATCCAGTCAGCCATCCTAGCAATCAGCTAATCATCCAACAAATCAGCTGATTTAACAAAAAATAGACCTGCTTAAGTTCTTGTTCAAGCCTCTTGCATTCTCGTTCCTTCTTCTTTGCCTCAGCCAACGCCTTCCTGTCTGATTTACTGCCCGACTCCATTATTCGTCTGTTCATCACTTCAGACAACTTTGATATGGCCTGCAGATTCATGTTTAATAAATTCTGTTCAAAAATTTGTGTTAACTTTTCCTTTTTCTCAAAGAAAACTGCATCCAAATTATTATCTGTATAATTAAAATAAAGAACATCATCATACGCTCCTCATCCCATAACCATCATCTTCCTTTCATATCATCATTACTCCCGCCATTTATATAATTATCTTTAGGATTATCACCATCATACTGATCGCCATCACCATCAGCATCATCACACCTGATCTTTTTTAAGCTTCTCAGACTCCAGTTGAGTTCTGAGTTTGTTGAGATCTGCCTCCAAGGTGGTCGTCTTCTGTGTTATATCTGTTGGGTCGTTACGTTCAGCGTCTCTTACAAAATGTTCATAATATTTATTTGGAAGTTAATACATCATATTTTTTATTTCATAACAAGAAAAGAGCTATCATTCTGAAACACATCTCAATTGTTATACGACCCATAATAAGTAGCCATTGTAAATATCAAAGAACTGTTCTACAATAAACTAATGCAACAACCAAACTTTAACAAAACAAATTAACGTACCCAAAAACATTAAATTTATGAAAGAACAAAATAAAAAAATAATATTTGTACAAAAATAATACAGTAACACAAATGTTAAAAATTACTTTTAGAAAAGAATACAAACAGCAAACCGTTTTGTAGCTTGGTTATCTCGTTGTTCAGAGATTCTTTATCAGCCCTGGAGCCATCCAAATCGCCATTCAAATGTCGCACCTGCTCCTCCAACTGACGAAAATATTACAAACAACATGCCTCATATGTAAAACTTCATATCCAAGTCACTACTATGAATAATTTTATTCACCATGTTGGCAATTGATATATATATATATATATATATATATATATATATATATATATATATATATATATAAACATTGAAATGTGCAAACGCAGAGGAGCAAACATTTGATATGACGGTTTCCTTCTTATTTATCTCCACACGATGCTGGTTGATGCAACTCTTCAGCTCCATCTCCAGCATCATCTTCTCCTTCTCCACGTTGGACATCTGCTCTTCAACGCCGTTCCTCGCGTTCTTCTCGTCCCTCAGCTCGTTCTCGAGGTCGTTGAATTTGTGGTTCAGTTCATCCCTGTTTGCGATGATTTGAACAACTTTCATCACTGCTGTCACCATCATCATCGTCGATGATCGTATGATCGTCGTCATCACTACCATCATACTCTTTCCCATTGTGTATCTAGTATTTTCATCATCTAATCATCACTTTTAAATATTTTCATCATCATCATTACGAGTTGGCATAAACGTTATAATAATAATAATCAGTAAAAAAGACAGAATTAAATTTCAATGAAACATCAATTGTTTCCTCCGGCCCATTACCATAGATGGATAGCATCAAATTAGAAATACACAAAATACAAATGTAAAATATACAATGAAAATGCAAATACAAACAGATAAAAAAGTAGCACCAACAACAGCCGTAGCACCAACAACAGTAGCAACAACAGCACCTTTCTTGAGTGAGAACATCGATCCTGGCTTCCAGGTTGCCGATGTAGACCACCTTCTCATCCACTTCCTCTTTTAACTCTTTTGCTTGGTTCTTATATAAGGACTGTTGCGAATTATAATGCACAGCTGTTGTTATCAACATTACCATTCTATTTATCACCTTCATCATAACAATTTCAGTTCTTAAAATTTACAAATGCACATGTAAGGCTATCATCGTCATTTCTTCCCCACAAATTGCTATCATTAACAGTTAAATCATCAGAGAACGAAATGAAATGAGCAAAGATGAACAACAAACAGCAAAGCACGTCTCTGCTTCCAGTTGGTCCTGAAACTCCTTCATCTGCAACTCAACATTCACCAAATCTCTGTTAAATAAGTAAACACGTTTATGGGATGATGTTATGTCACTCTCAATATATATATATATATATATATATATATATATATATATATATATATATATATATATATATATATATATATATATATATATATATATATATATATATATATATATATATATATATATATATATATATATATATATATATATATATATATATATATATATATATATATATATATATATATATATATATATATATATATATATATATATATATATATATATATATATATATATATATATATATATATATATATATATATATATATATATATATATATATATATATATATATATATATATATATATATATATATATATATATATATATATATATATATATATATATATATATATATATATATATATATATATATATATATATATATATATATATATATATATATATATATATATATAT